>NC_053116.1:11782172-12069672 GCF_010015445.1 Perca fluviatilis
TGAGGACCGCCCCAGGAAAGGAAGACCAAGAGTCACCTCTGCTGCTGAGTATAAGTTCATCCGAGTCACCAGCCTCAGAAATCGGAAGTTAACAGCAGCTCAGATTAGAGACCAGATGAATGCCACACAGAGTTCTAGCAGCAGACACATCTCTAGAACAACTGTTAAGAGGAGACTGCGCGAATCAGGCCTTCATGGTCAAATAGTTGCTAGGAAACCACTGCTAAGGAAGGCAACAAGCAGGAGAGATTTGTTTGGGCCAAGAAACACAAGGAATGGACATTAGACCAGTGGAAATCTGTGCTTTGGTCTGATGAGTCCAAATTTGAGATCTTTGGTTCCAACCGCGGTCTTTGTGTTCGCGGCGCAAAAAGGTGAACGGATGGATTCTACATGCCTGGTTCCCACCGTGAAGCATGGGGAGGAGGTGTGATGGTGTGGGGGTGCTTTGCTGGTGACACTGTTGGGGATTTATTCAAAATTGAAGGCATACTGAACCAGCATGGCTACCACAGCATCCTGCAGCGACATGCCATCCCATCTGGTTTTGTTTTGGCCCTCTTTTTTCACTCTAATCCTCTTCTTCTTTTTTTTTTTTTTTTTTTTTTTTTTTTTTTTTTTTTTTTTTTTTTTTTTTTTTTTTTTTTTTTTTTTTTTTTTTTTTTTTTTTTTTTTTTTTTTTTTTTTTTTTTTTTTTTTTTTTTTTTTTTAACCCCCTTTTTTTTTTTTTTTTTTTTTTTTTTTTTTTTTTTTTTTTTTTTTTTTTTTTTTTTTTTTTTTTTTTTTTTTTTTTTTTTCCTTTCTTTTTTTTTTTTTTTTTTTCTTTCATTTTTTTTCTTTTTTTTTCTTTTTTTTTTCCTTGTCTTTTTTCTTTTTTTTTTTTTTTTTTTTTTTTTTTTTTTTTTTTTTTTTTTTTTTTTTTTTTTTTTTTTTTTTTTTTTTTTTTTTTGTTTTGTTAGGAAAATGTTCCGTAATTCCTGGGGGGGCTAAGGATTTTGGCCTCAACTTTGATTGAGCAAATTTGCAGACTTGTACTTGTAATGGAGTACAAGTAAACTTATTGTACATTGTTGTATTGGTTATGAGAAAGATATTAATAGTTTTCACCATTGCGGATTGATGAGGTCCTCCACCAAACCTCCCTCTAAAAAAAAAAATAAATCACATAAGAACATTTTCTAAGAGTAATGGTGCCCTCTGCTGGCTGTTTCAATAGTTCAGATTGTTCTAGTTTATTCTCGTTACTGCATTTACAGGGCTTAAAGTGAAAAAAATTCTTACATTACACATCACAATCACAACTTTGCATGGTTTAGCTTTTTCATAAACTCTTGGACAAAGCCGTTATGTTTAACGGCATGCTCCCCCGGAAGAGAATTTTAAATATTCCACATTTTAAAGCATCAATCTGATGCATTTTGAGATGCATTTTTTTCCAACCAACATTGTAATATTTCAATATGCACTCATTAAAGTTAATTTGACTGGCAAACAGTTAAAGTCCTTCTGACATTAATTACACAATAATAAAAGTCATAATTTTTAAATTACATTCAAGATGTTGTCCATGTTGATACTAGCTGCTTTTGTTTCCATTTATTAAAAACGTCGCATTGTTTATCTTTTCATATAGCTAGACATCTAAACTCTGGGACAAGGCCGTTAATACCTGCCATGCTGATTCCAAACAGACAGCTTTGTCAACGCAGTTTGGGCTTCAGATAGCTACAGTGAACGTGCACACACGTATTGTTTGTATCACGGTCGGTCAGTAAAGGAACAGGCGCAGTCGCAGCGGTAACGGTCGTTGCCGGTAACGTACTCAGACAGAGAGTGCACGGACCGAAGCTTTGTGACTAGCAAGCCCCGTCTTACCGCTGCTGTCGTCCAGTGTCTTCCTTCAACATGCGCTGCAGAAGCACCCGGCTCCCTCAATTTGAGGCACCAAGTTCTAAACAGCTTCCCATCTCCACCCTTTTCGTCTTGTCCTCTATTCACGCCCAGCGCCATTTATTTTAACTACTTTCTCAACTAAAGCTGTATCTACATGCTCCAAGTTGGATAAACTTTGCCTAGGTTT
The DNA here is from genome assembly GCF_010015445.1 of Perca fluviatilis. Classification (NCBI taxonomy): domain Eukaryota; kingdom Metazoa; phylum Chordata; class Actinopteri; order Perciformes; family Percidae; genus Perca; species Perca fluviatilis. The sequence goes on from NC_053116.1 coordinate 11,784,253, forward strand.
TTTTAGCCGCGTTACCACGGAGACAACACCGCACTCTCGCTTTTCGGCCCGCCCTACTATGCATCTGATTGGCTAGAACTCGTTTCATTGGTAGGTGGAAGTTCGACGATTGGTTAAACCCAGCGCATCAAAAACAAATCCCAGGTGGACTTTTTAATTAATTTGTTTTTCTAAAATATTCATATGCCAGAAATCAGAACCCTGTGTTAGTTAGAGCTGCGTTCCTCTTATGATTGGTAGGTGAAATCAATTGACTCGAAAATATTAAACTGCACAACGGAGATCCGGCACGGTGCCGGAATACTTTAAGCCCTGCATTTAATATAACCGTTAAAACTAAAAGTGAAGAGTAACACTTGCAGCACATAAGCAGGAAATATGTTGCTAAATGATTGCAGCTGTATACCTCCACATCCCACGGTCGCTTACTTTGTTAAACATAACTGTAAAAGCTCATTGTAACCTCTGCTTCAGTGCCGGGTTTGCTTACTGACGGATAGACCATTACATCAGAGTATAAAAAAATAAATAAATAAAAACACACACACAGTCAGTATTGCAAACTGTTTATTCATAGTAAATAAAAAGTGTGCAATTCAGTGAGTGGGGAGAAAGAGAGGGGGTGTTGGGGACGGTCGATGTCTTTGGTCCATATTCTGGTGGAGGGGATGTCAATGAATCAGTGGGAGACAAGAAAAGGCACTTGAGTAAACAGTTGTCTCAGAAAGGTTGTCTTGAGGAGGACACAAGGTCTACTGGAAGAATGAATTAACTAAATGTCTAACCTCCATTATTTATGCCTAATATGAATATCACATACAAAATGCCCCATGTGAGCACAAAATTATATAGCTACATATATGTATATACAGTAAGGAATCAGAAAATAAAAGTAGTATAGGAAGAAGAAAAAAAGGTGAAGTGTTGGATTTATCCCCTTTGGAATTCTTTACAGGCCGAGCAAACAAAAAAAAAAAACAAAAAAAAAAAAGGACAAAATTATTTCTTTGGCGATAACCTAATATTCCTACAGTTTGGAATGTAAAACAAAAAAAGTGGTTAAAGTGAGGCAGACACAATCTACTCTCTTTGAGTCATGATTGAACAAATCCAGCATCTCCATATACTGGAGTAAATCAAACCATCTGCAACTACGGGCGATGACGATTTCAGTCAAAACGTGTCGTTCTAGTACATATTCACCAAACAAGTTAACGCTCTTCTCTCCACAATATTAACTAATAATCACTGGGGGTTTTGAATCTCTTAAATAAGAAGAAAAATCTCCCCATCATATGAAAACCCACAAGGAAACAAACAATGGGGGGGGGGGGAGAAGTCTGCTCAAAAGGAAGACGACACATTATGGAGAAAATGCAGCAATTATGTAACAACCAGTCAGTTACATTACAGCCTTGGCGCTTCACATGCTGTATGTACATAACTACAAGAAGAGAAGAGGCATCACCGGGGGTCCCGGTCCCTTAAATTAAAGCCCACTGCCAGAAGACAGGCCGCTTCATATCATCAGCACCGAGGTACGCACCAGCTTTCTGTTAGAAGCTGTGGACAGTACGATGAGACATAACCCCAAAAACAGCCTTAAAGCGTCTACTTGGCAGCCATAGAAGACCAAAAAAAAAAAAAATTCTTAGCTCAATACAACCTTCTAATTCATTCATCGGTTTGATCAGTTTTACGTTCATGGATGGGATAAATTGAGAATATAAAAAAAAAAGGAAGAAAAGATCTTATTCTTACACATATAATTATAAATCATCTCCTCTACAAGTACCATCTGTTTAGGAAGCCATCATGATGCAGACATCTATGTCTCTAGAAAGGCAAATGTGAAGTCTCTCTGGGACTAAAGGCAAGCATGTCATTAATATGCCGTCCATCTGCATATAACAACGCAAGAACACAAAGAAGAAACTGTGTGTGGAAGAAAATCCATTTGAAGAATTGTAAAGGACTAAATATACAACAGCATGTAGACAGTTTCCTTTGTTGTGAGTTTTGACATTATTTAACAGTATTCTACAAAACGGTAATGAGCCCTCTCTTTGTTACAAAATAACGGACAGCAAGCCAACAACAGCACACACGATAACCGTTGGCCAGTGGGAGCGCGACGCATCACTGTCTTAGGCAATATTTAAAGGAAAAGCGCCACATTTTGAGTAACGTGCATCTTTGTTTTCTTGCAGCGAATTAGATGAGAAGATTGATACCGCGGTCACGTCTGTACGGTAAATATGAAGCTACAGCCAGCGGCTGATTAGCTTAGCTTAGCATAAAGACTGGAAACAAGGGAAACCGCTGGCTTTGCGCCACCTGCCTGGCACATAACCCCCGCGCCCCCCATAAAACCACAACTTGGTGTCTTTACACTTCAGTTTTTGTACAAAATAAACAAAATAGAAAGTGTTGATTATTGAACTTTAGGTGCTGGAAGGCCGATTTTGTGACATTAGGTCAGGTAACAAAGCTGTTTCCACCTGCTTCCAGTCTTTGTGCTAAGCTAACCGGCTGCTGTTGACAGCTTCATATTTATCGTACAGACACGAGGGCGGTATCCATCTTCGTATCCAACTCTCGGAAAGTTAGGGAATGAGCCATTTCTCAAATGTCGAACTATTCCTTTAAGGCGGCAACCTCTCTGTTCACAGAGTTACTCTCAAACACATCTAAGTCCTAGTGTTAACAAGTTCTCTATGGTTTGTAGCAGCCATACGAAAAGCTCTGGATTACAGTTTGATATGCTTCATTTTTTTTTTTTTTTTTACATTGTAAAGATTAATGATAGTCTGTAGTGTTGATTGCAGGTCTACTCTCATGATGACAAAAATCTCTGTAAATGCTAGAACTGCAGCACTAGCACATATACTACGCTTTCCACGGTGAAGGCATTGAAATGGTTCTGAGAGACGAGAAAAAAATATTTAAAAAAAATAGATCTGACGTGCAAATCAGAGAGCTGACATAAGCCACCGTAAAAATAGAACTAAGAGCTCAACTTCAATAGTGCACAAAATGTTGCAGGTAATCATGGCGGTCTCTGGCAGACAGCTTAAATGTAGAAAATAACAGAGACTGGCAATAGCATAGCAACGAGATCGCTCAAAGGGAGCCTAAAGATAGAAGCGGTTACCTTAACCAGGATGGAAGAAATGCAAAAAGGATGAGCGATTACAGGACAGTGAAAGCGTTTCAAGTTTGATGTAGAGAGGTGGCACTACAGCTCGACTGACAGAAATATGTAAACTTGTATTCTATTCTTCATTGAAAGGAGTTAGTAGAGGGGAAGAGTGTAGAAGGCAAGGGGGAGGCTATGGGGAGACGAGTGCAAGGGTTAGTAGATGGGTTTGATTAAGCACGGGGTTTCCAATGTCAGGGGCATTGCGTCCGCGGAGGCCTTTGGGGCAGCCCGTTATGAGAGGGTCGGTCTGGGTTGTAGGAGGACGTGGAGAAATGGTGGGGACCTCTGGAGCTGTGTGAGTGCTGCGAAGGACCAGAAGAGCCACTGTCACTCTGGTAGCGGTGGTTAGCACGAGCGGCGTTCCGGTCATGGTAGGAAGCGCCGTTATACCTCTGAGCACCCGAATGATACCCTTGTCCCTGGAAAGTACGCCTGTTGCCTTGGAAAATCTGGGACGAGAATTAAAAGCCAGTGAGCGACTACGGATTACGCACATTGCTCAAGTAAAGTCAACTTCTTTATGGTCTGAATGAAAACACAATTGCTTTCGCAGCTGACCTGTTTGTTTGGTGGAGGGCGGTGTTCATTGGGGGTGCTTTGAGTCTGGGGGGGAGGAGGAGTCTCCAGCTGGCTCGGGCTGGCGACCGAAGAGGACGTGGAGCTACAGCGGGACCGGTGGGAGTAGCCAGTATGCGGATGGTAAACTGTAAAAGAAACAAGGTCGATCACTAACCGTACAAGCTGGGACCCGTCTCATAAAGCACAATTCCTAAATATGCTTTGCATCTGCACTGAGAACCAAGATTCTTTTTTTTTTTAGCAGGGTCCATATTTGCGATTTGAAGTGGTTCATAAGACCCTGTTTACACTCAACTTTTGTCCAAGAAATCTTGCAGCGACGAAAGACAGGCTGCGTCAACATTTATGAAATGAAGCAGAATGAAAGGACATCTGATAGGACTCAAAACAGATAGTGTAGAGTATGAGACAGATTGTATGAGAACAGTCTAATAAAGGTCTGGTCAAAGTGTGACATGAAATAAAGGCGCGTTCTACATTCAACCCCTTTAAAACTCACTTTAAAAACAGTGGCTCCTAGAAAACCACTCACTCACTTTTACCTGTCACACATTTAATCACCCATACACTTTCACGGTTAAAATGAATGCAGTATAGAGGTGGGTGAAAAATGTCTTTCTCATCATGTATTTCTGTTTTGTCAATGTATACGTCACCATTATGTGTACCTTTTAATTTATAGTGAGTGAATAAGTGCTGTATGACTGCTGGCTGTCTCTATGTTAGTCCTATGTCACCTGCCTAGGGACTACAGATGAAAAGTAGTTATTTTTTACTAATTCTGGCATATTTACATGGTGTTTTTTTTATACAATGTTCATAAAGATGAATGGTCCCTATCAAATAAACCAATGAAATAAAATAAATGAACTATGGTATGTGGTCCAAGGACAAAAAGGTGGAAACAGAACCGTTTGCTCTATTAAAAAGGCTATTAAAAATGAATCAGTGTGCTCCCGTTTTTAATTTGAAGTTTACGGTCCTCGGTCTGAGAAGCACCCGACAACTTAACAATCCTACTTTATGAGACCGATCCCTGCTTTTGTTCAGCAAAGTTCTATCAATTGTACATCTGTTTGTGTTCCCCAGTAACAAGAGTGATTAACTGGCTTCCTCTAAAACCACATGATGCCAATGTATTACTTGTATATACAAGTATTACTTGTAATACTTGTATTTTCAGCTTTAGCTAACATTCTCGTTTTGACATTAGTTTATGAGCCACTGAGTGTACTTCCAGTCTGCTGACAAATTGTGGACATGAGCTTATAAAATGCTGAAACTGAGCAGCTGAAAAGCTTGCTTTAGTGATTTGTGGGGAGGGTGTATTGTATCATTCAGGATTAATAAATAGGGATGAGGAGTAGTTTTCCAGAAAGTTTCACTTTGGACTTTGGAAAGGTAAGATAAACAGATGAAAATCATACTTTACCTGATCCAAACCCTAAGATGCTCGCCTTCAGCGGTTCAAGATCAAATGTAAATCTTACAGCTTTCCCAAGGTCCTCGTCATATTTACGCTCACTCACAAAGTGCTGCAATATAAAAAGAAGAGACAATGAATTATATTATATAAGCATGCCCAAAAATGCAGCTAAAATGTATTTTAAATTTGCCATTTTCTTTCAGTTATTTTTTTCCGCTTGTAGTTCACCTTGAAAAAGACAACAACATTGCTACAAATGAGCTTTTTTAATTTGCTTTCAATTGTGGGCTCGACAATTAACGCCCGTTTCACATGTAGTTTGCTGCGAGTCGAACATTGTGAGAAAGAAACAGAGCGGCTGTATTGTAAGAAAAGACCTTGATGTCCGCCCGCAGTTCAGTCAACTGCTCCTCAGACATGGATGCTGACTGGTCGGTCAGCCGTCGGAGCTCCTCCGCTCTCTTCTGCCGGGAGTCCAAAATCCCCACTGAAACACATCAAATGTGATCTTTAACAGATGTTAACAAAAGGTGAACACCGTTTTATGAAACCAACAAGAAGATCTTCCATCTTTCTTGCGCATGGAGTCTCTGCTTCAGAGTGGAATACAAATTCGGACAGATTATGTCCAATTAAGGGACTCTATGTAATAATTAAATATCTTCATGTCATGTGCTATGTCTTCTACATGCCTGCCAGCGATCTTGATTATTTTCATTAGCGATTAATCTGCTGGCTATTTTCTCAATTAATCGGTTGGTCTAGAAAATGTCATTCGCAGTTTCCTGAAGCCCGAGGTGGTGCCTTCAAATGTTTTCTTTTTGTCTTTTGTCCGACATATAGTCCAAAACTCAAATATTCACTTTTTGTCACAAAGAGAAAATCAGCAAACTGAGAAACTGGCTTTAGATAATATTTGGTATCATCCTTGAAAAGGGACTTAAAAAAAAAGGGAACACGCCGACTTATTGGGACTTTAGCTTATTCACCGTATCCCCCAGAGTTACACAAGTTGATACATACCCTGCTCATCTCCGTGTGTGTTGTAACTCTGTCTGACGCCCAAACACTAGCTAAACCTAGCACAGATGCTGGAGGTAACCGGTTCCAACTAGCCTACTGCTCCCAATAAGTGACAAAATAATGCCAACATGTTCCTGTTTACATGTTGTGATATCTATAGTCACAGGGTGTACAAATAACTAGTTCATATGAGACACAGCAGTCTTCGAACTGTATACAAACTGGGAACTATATTCTCAGGAAGGCGAAGCACTGCTACTTCTGCTACTTGGGCGGAGTGATTTGCTCGCAGCACCTGAAGCCCTGTGGTGAGGAGCAGAGTTCGCCTGGAGTTGGCTCAGAGTTGGAGGAATAGAGTCAACAATTACAAGATAGTAAAAGCATAGTGACCTTGTTATTTGTATACCCTGTGACTATACAAATCACAACAGGAACATGTTGGCGTTATTTTGTCACTTATTGGGAGCAGTAGGCTAGTTGGAACCGGTTACCTCCAGGATCTGTGCTAGGCTTAGCTTGCGGTGGTGGTGTCAGACAGAGTTACAGCACGCACAGAGATGAGAAGGGTATGCATCGACTCGCTAAAGTCCCAATAAGTCGGCATGTTCCTTTAAATGATTAAAGCTGCAGATTATTGTTAGTCTATTTTTTCCGTCTGTTTCTGTACTACTGATTTTCCCTGCAATCCCAGTTAGGTTTCGTTTTCCCTGTGAGAACTCAGCTGTACTCTTTTGATATGAAAAGCTCAAAGTACAGTTGACTCTAAAAAAGGTAAACAAGGGTCAAAGATAAAGCCATTTGCACATCAAGATACCATGTACACTGACGGTCAAAAGTTTGGAATCTCCTGCCACAAAAGACGGCTGAGAGGACAACTCTATACTTTTTAAATGGTCTTTCATGCTTCTCCAGTCTCCAGAGGCTGGTTTTAGAACGTAAGAGACGTCACCCGTTTTAACAGCCAATGGAGAAGTCAGCTGGTAACAGAAATCAGAGCAACAAAAAAACGTTTTTCACTGATTCATCACTAGAAATGCAACTGTAGCACGCTTCTCACTATCACTAACGTTATCCACATTCATATTTAGACGAGACAAATATATCCATCTACAAAAAAAAAAAAAAGCCTAAAAGTCAGAAGTTAGAACAGAAGTACAAAGAGGCGTTGCTATGGAGATGATAGACCGTCTGGTCTCATCGCATTAGTGTGAGCTGGCAGGTTTCAGAACGCTGCAGACCGGCTCGTTGCAAGTTTCAACTTGTCTAGTCGCGAATCTTTGGTCTGACCTGGGCTTAATACATCCACGGACCGTGCCTTTAAATAGTGACCGTGTGGAACGCCCTCCCTGTCGTCGTACGTTCTGTGGTCTCTCTTGACACTTTTAAAAAGCAGCTCAAGACTCACTTCTTTAAAATGGCCTTTGTCTCATGTTTGTAATTTTTTTTTTTTTTTATTTGAACAATTTTACTCTTGTGAAGCACTTTAGGACTTGTTCTGTAAAAGGTGCTATATTAAAGCTGCAGTGGGTACAATGCAAAAAAAAAATAACGCCAGAATTTGTAGAGTGAGATCTCTCTCTCTCTCTCTCTCTCTCTCTCTGCTAGATTATCTAAGGCCTGAATACATAGTCAAAAGAAGGTGCAGAAGGCTAGTTTTCTCTCAGACTACTTGAATTACAATATGCTGAACGAATATTATGAAAGTTTTGCTCAACGACACCAAACAAAGTGCCTACCACAGCTTTAAATTAAACGTATTATTACTTTATAGACCAAATTATTAATTGATAAAATGAGGTATTATTTGCAGATTAATTGATAGTAACACTGGTACCTACAGTACAGATCAATAAGGAATGGACTGCACTAATCAACACTGAAAACATTCTTTTTTGGGGTTTGGATTCTTACATTATAAGTTTATCAGTTATATCTTTTCCTGCAGGAGATCAAAATGTTATAAAAGAAAGGCATCAGTTAAAACACAAGTCTTAGACAGGAAGGGGGTAGGTAGCAGGTACATTTTGAGGAAACCTGGCTTATGTAATGTTGAAGAAATACTAGTTTCTTCGCTTTCCTCTCAATTCCCCAATCACCTTGCACAAAGACAGCATTGAGTCTCCCTCGACACCTGACACTATTCACTTTGTCCAGGCCTGGAACACACAACACTATACACTGGACAGAAGAAGATAGAATGGCCTACTTGTACAAATATGCAGTCTTGACTTGCTCGGTCATGACTGACACACACACGAACGCGCATGCACGCACACGCGGTATATCAGGACCCTGGGGGCACCACAGCAGCTCTGTAGAAACTGGGACACAACTATCTCCTTTCCTACCTCTCCGGAAGCGATTCAGGTCAGATTCTCCAGGCCCTTGAGTCAGGTCATAATTATATGTGAAGAATACTAACAGGTCCTGGGTGGTAGGTGACAAGCTAAGTTTTGGTTTAGTCTACGTAGTTAAAAATACAGTACTTACTGGCCTCTGCTTTCACTTTGTCCATCTCTCCCAGTAGAGTCACTTCTCGGTCCATTAAACTAGAAAAAAAAAAAAAAAAAAAAAAAAAGAGAGGAGGGGTCATTTTTCATGAATCACTCCGAGATAAGAAGAAATATTATGAACGCTAACTTTGAGCTGAATTTCCAATTAACACAAAACATCAGAAATACAGCAGGGTCAGTGAATAACAATGCAAAACAGCCAAGTGCAATACAATTCAACAGTTAGTTATTAATGCATGAAAGGAAGTTCTATACTGTGTGATATTAGCAGTAAAGTATACTGCAGCTCTCCCTGGTGCCATAGATCAGCATATGAGTGCCTTAACCAAATGATAAATCATAACCTGGAGTGAATTATTGTTATCATACCAATTTGATTTCCCAGCAGCTAAAAATACACAAAAAGCTGAGCCCAGTTGACAGTGAAATGACAATATGACAACCGCACCTATTTACGCAATAATTGGCCAGGTGTGCAGAGGGGATAGTATGAGGGTATTGACCTTCTCCCTCAGGCTCTCTTCACCTACCCCCCGCATTCTTTACACAAACATCCGTTCTTTCTTGCGTGTACAAACAAGTCAAACACCATGAATGGCTGCGATTATCCTAATTTCTTACGATTTTTTATAGAGTAAGGCAGTCCGTAGAAGGCTTCTCTATGAGGACTGTTGTGCAACCCTATCTCAATCCATGTGTGCGCAGATTTGTAAATCTTTAAATGCGTACTGAGATTTGTGAAAGTATACAGGAAGCTGCAAATGTTTATTCAGAATCAGTGTGTCTAAACAAAATCTCCACATCTGTATTTAGATTTGTAAATGTGGAGACAGATCGGTAAATGTGTGCATAGATCTGTAAATGCGTTGACAATCTGTAAACGCATTCATGCATCTGTACATTTGTATATTAAACTGTAAATGGGTACACATATTTGGCTGAAAAAGGAAGTGAAAGTATTTTGCTCAAAGAGCTTGAAATACAGACAAGTCATCGGTTACAATTCAGCAAGCCTGTTAATTGTCTTTTCACACGCGACTTTAGTTACACTTCTACCGTGACAGAGATCTGCCAATGTGTGTGAAGATTTGTCTGTACCGCTCTGCTCGCACTGTGCCTCAATGCAGCCTACATACCTCCAGGCGGCGGTAGCCTCGTGGACCGGTGAAAAAGTACTAGCTTTCTCTACACATTTTCAAATTGGATTACACACACACGGATTGAGGTACATTTGCACACAGATTGACATACAGTGGCACAACTCTCCACACATATTAGCAAATCATTTTGCTACAGTAATGGCCCAATACTTTTCGCCCCACCCTTGAGTGTGGCAATTAAGAACATATATAAACCATGCATCTATTAAGAGAACTGATCCTGGTGCGGATACTGGTGTTTCAGGATAGCACCCCATTCATACCAATAAAAGCGGTTCACCGGACACCAACAACTTTTTCAGACTTCCTCAGACCTATACAGCTTTTTAAGACTTGATTTGGACCTTTTTGATCAAATTCTGATTATACAAAGACCACTTTTGAGGTGTTTGACTCTCAGAAAATCCACTTCTTTTTGTAATGTTGGGGGGTGGGGGGTGGGGGGGAAGCATTTTAGGAAAGTGTGTGTAACATGATCCTGCTACCAACTGTGGCCACTACACCAAAATCCCCTCACAGTCCACACTGGTTCTTGGAGGCTTGGATGACACATTATTTGACCTAGTTAAAGCATGTTGAGCTTTTATCAGTCATGATCTCTCTGTACCTCTGGTGCAGCCTTTATGAAGCCTCTGGACAGCAGATACCCACGAGCTATGTCCAAAATTCCCTTTTTTTTAAATCACCGGCCAAAAGGACTGGTGGATCCAAGCTTTTTTTTTTTTTTTACTGGCCAAAATAGAAATTTGTTTCAGTACAATTCATTGAGATAATGACGTGTTATGTTGACTACACACTAAAATAAGAAACCAGAGCTTTTCGGAGAGAATGATGAAGTATCTCTCTATGACATGAAATACAAAAAAAATAAGTTTTTAGAGTCAAGTCATCTCATCCTGCTGACTTATCATGGCCTAAATAGATTACAGCCAAGAAGAGGTGAACCCAGATTTCCTCTTGCGTATGCTAGTAGTTATCTCTGAAGTGTGTAAACTAATCACAGAACAAGCTGTGGATGGAGCCTGCCCCTGGCACTGTGCTGGCTTAGAAGTGACTGCTTAAAGCTTAAAACAAAATGACAACACAAATGATAACAGTATTTCTTCAGTTTTATATTAAAGGTCCGATGACATGGTGCTCTTTGGATGCTTTTATATAGGCCTTAGTGGTCCCCTAATACTGTATCTGAAGTCTCTTTTTTCCAGAAATTCAGCCTTGGTGCAGAATTACAGCCACTAGAGCCAGTCCCACAATGAGCTTTCCTTAGGATGTGCCATTTCTGTGTCTGTAGCTATTGAGGAGGAGAGAGGGGGGGCAAGGTGGAGGGTGGGGGTGTGGCCTTGACCAACTGCCACTTTTCTCGTATGAAAGCCATGATGTCTCTCTCTCATGGGTGGGTAAATTCTCTGGGCGGGCAAAGCAGAGAAAGGGGAGGTAACCTCACTTGTTATGACCTCATAACAAGCAAGATTCCAGAACAGCTCATCGGAGATTTCATTTTCTCAAAGGTAGGGTTGGGTACCGAAACCCGGTTCCACTATGGTACCGGTTCCTACGCAAACGGTAGTATTCGGATCGGATTAGAACGCGAATTTTGGTTCCTCATTTCGGTTCCGACTGAAATATTTTCCCTCTGTCGCTCCGGACAGCGGCAGCCTCTTTTTTTCCCCCCCCTTTCTGCCGAGTGGCGCACGTGCCCGCTCGCGATGTGAAGCGCGTGTCGGCGCTATTCCCCCGACATGCACTCTACAATCACAGCTGATAGACTGCTTTTTGTACACGCTCTGAAACGGACGTAAAAATATCACACTTTCTCTGTAGTCTACCGTTAGCTAGCTACCGTATATGTAGGCTACTTTTAAAATGGCATATTTTCCCTCTGGGCTCACCAAAACGGACGTAAAAGCATATTAACCCTTCACTGACTTCACGTGATCGCTAGTAAACATTACACTTACTCTGCTAGTCTATCGTTTAAGACAAGACCCTGTAGCCTGGTGGTGGGGGAGGCGAGACAGCCTCCCCAAATTGTCTGCCCTTTCAAACTCCTACCTGGGTGTGTACAGACCTCTTGGACAATGTCTGAGAGAGTTTTCTCCTATGCAGTAGGCCTACATGCCATAAGTCAGGAGAGGTGTAGTATCTTGCCAGAGAAGGCAAATATGGTCATTTTTCTGCAAAAGAACTGCTAAAGTTTGAAGCTGGTTGGCATACCAACTCAACAACATTTATTTTGTTGTTACTTGTTAATAGTGTAACTGTTATTTGTTAAATTAGTGTAGTTGTGTGTTAGGTGACTTAGGTTTACTTATATATTTAAGTACTTTAAAACGTTAATATATTGTTAAATTTAAATAATTTTAAATTAAAAAAAACTCCATAAAAAGCCTTTTTATGTAATTTTTCAGTTTTTCAAGAATCGGTTTAGGAATCTGAATCGTTTTAAAAGTACCGGTTCGGCATCGGAATCGTAAAAATCCAAACGGTACCCAACCCTACTCAAAGGCAGAGTAGGGTTGGGCACCGTTTGGATTTTTAGGCAGGATACCCAGGGCTCGGTTTACACCTATCACCATTTCAAGCCAATTGGGGACCATAGGCAGGCTGGGGGAACTCATATTAATGTTAAAAAACCTCATAAAGTGAAATGTTCATGCCATGGGACCTTTAATGCTTGTAATACTACCCTACACTCTAGTTAGTCTATAATATTTGACTTGTCACATCAGAGGCTTCGTAAAAAGGTACTGGAGGTTCAACATATCTATCTATCCAATGACTGTTACCTATTATGCAAAGCACCGTCTCAGTGTCATCAGGTAGGACAAAGGTAAGAAAAATGCACGCACACACACGCACACGCACACGCACACGCACACACACGCACACGCACACAACAAATGCAACGACATCCACAACGCTTTAGTAAACAAGCAACATGACCTAAAGAAAAAAAAAAAAAACTAGCCTTTTTCAACCAAATAGTTCCGGAAATTACTGAGCCGGGGGAACTAAGCTCACAAACTTTTGCGCAGTCTTTAATCATTAGTAATCAGGGCTGGCCATCACTCATTGTTGCTTACACACTTCATATAAATACTGTACTAGCATACGTAAGAGAAAAATCACAGTTCACCTCTTCTTGGCTGTAATAATCAATTTAGGCCATGATAAGTCAGAAGGATGAGATGACTCGACTCCAAAACCTTAAAAGGAACACGCCGACTTATTGGGAATTTAGCTTATTCACCGTAACCCCCATAGTAAGAAAAGTCGATACATACCCTTCTCATCTCCGTGCGTGCTGTAAAGCTGTCTGATGGCTCCAGCGGCATCAGCCCATAACAGAACAGGCAGGTGAATGGTTCCAGTAATCCTACTGCTCCGAATAAGTGACAAAATAACGCCAACATGTTCCTATTTACATGTTGTGATTTGTAGAGTCACAGCGTGTACAAAAAACAACGTTAACATGAGACACAGCCATCTTCTAACCGTAAACAAACCGGGAACTATATTCTCAGGCGGAAGAATATAGTACTTGGGCGGAGTGATATGTGACTCTACAAATCACATCATGTAAACAGGAACATGTTGGCGTTATTTTGTCACAATTCAGAGCAGTAGGCTAGTTGGAACCAGTTACCTGCAGGATCTGTGCTGGGCTAAGCTAATGCTGGAGCCGTCAGACAGCGTTACAGCACGCACGGAGATGAGAAGGGTATGTATTGACTTACTCTGGGGGTTACGGTGAATAAGCTAAATTCCCAATAAGTCGGCGTGTTCCTTTAAGGAGTAAAAGTCTGCATTCCTTAAATATATAGTTTTAATTAACTATAACAATTAAAAAGTATTATTAAAATGTGTTGTATTTCATGTCATAGTGCCCAAGTTTCTGAACATTAGAAGTACTAAAACACGGGTGCCTGGTTAGCTCACCTGGTAGAGCAGGCGCCCATATACAGAGGTTTACTCCTCGACGCAGTGGCCGCAGGTTCGACTCCGACCTGTGGCCGTTTGCTGCATGTCTTTCCCTTTCAAGTCTAAACTGTCCTATACATATACATACAAAATATAAAATAAAGGCCTAAAAAATGCCCCAAAAAATAATCTTTAAAAAAAAAAAACGAAGTACTAAAACATTTTTAACACCTTCAACTATGATACAGGAACTACTGTAAATTCAGTGCCTGAGTTCCTCAAAAGCTTCTTGCAGTAGAATCGCCCTACAAGTGTTTGTACCTCACTTTTCAACATGCTCAACAGGGTTTTTGTCCCCTGGGTTTTTAGAGCACTTGCAAATTACATCATATGGTCATTTTCATATTGGTGACATGGTCACACACACAATTATTTACATAAAGCTCAGAGGTTGTTGGTTACAGAGGGGGAGAGATCTGTAAAGCAAAACTTGGAGAGGCTTGTCACTAGAATGAGAATACATCCATGGTTGTAGCATTTATTCACCAAGAGATAAACTGTACACAGACTGCACTGCTACGTTCACAGCTCTACCCATGTTAGATTACGGTGACACTATATACAGGGTTGCTTGCAAGACCACTCTATCAAACTCGACACTCTTTACCATTCCGCTATCACGTTTGCCACAAATGCCCCCTTCAATACACACATATCTATCTATCTATCTATCTATCTATCTATCTATCTATCTATCTATCTATCTATCTACTTGGCCCTCCCTCCACATTCTCCCCACCCCACCTCTCCCAAAAGCAAAGTCGCTTACATCTGGGCTGCAGCTGCCACTGTGTGCGCAACATGCATGGTGTATGTGTGTGGGTGTGTGGCTGTGACACCGTTTGTGACCTATGTACACAAACCATCATGCAGCCCGTGTGCAGAGGACAACGAGCGCATTCCCGTCCCGTGGTCGGCTCATTGTCCAAATGCTCTCCACATTGTTCTGACGCTCATGCGCTGCGCTACAGCCATGACCAGAGGCAAATTTTAAAAGACATGTACTCACGAGCTCTGGAGCTCAGCGAACGTCTGCTTCATCCTCTTGATTGAGGAGTCCATCTCCTCCTTGACCACTATCCTGTAGCGAGTCAGTGAGGCGGTGCATCTCTGCAGGTCCTTCACAGAGCGGTCAATGTTGGGAGCTGAGGAGCGGATATTAAAACATGACTTAGGCACACGCTGAAAAAGAAGTGCTACGACACGTTTCGTCCCAGATTAGGTTTAACACGTGCCAGGTAACAGCAAATTGCGCATTATTAATCACTGTAATAAACTACATGCAGGACCAGATCATTTTGGGAAGGTAAGAGGCATAAGGTGTCTAACCCATCTTCTTGACTCCTGATGATCCGTGTTCATCAGTGTTGGGTGGAAATGAGGAAGTGAGTGGATGTGAATTGGAGCCTGGCCTGTGTCGGTTCTTGTTGCCTCTGGGACCCTGGTGATTCCTCCCTCCTTGCTGTAAGGGGGGACTTGGAACACTACCTTGACTTTCTGCTTCTGCACCTGTGAGAAGACGGATTAGTAGTTTATAAACCAACTTTCCCCAAATAACTGCTTAAAATAGAGATGAGCCAAAGTAGTCCACAAGTCGGTCAGCAGCAGAGTATTAGGCCGTTTCTTTTAAGATTCTCCAAGTGCAACATAAGTCACTGAAATACAGCAACAAAAGAGAAAATGGCAGGATTTGATACATTTCTTAGTAATACATTTGACAATTTGGCATATAGTAATAGATTATGAATATATGCAGTTACTAAAAGTAACCACATGGAAAAGCATTGGGCCTCACTGAAGACTATTTGATCCTTATTATAATCGACGGCCCCAAACTGCTTTACAAGGCCACCTGTTCAGCTCTGGTTCTGAGCAAGTTTCGGTCACAAAAACATTACCCAAGAGTAAAAGCAACATTTTCAACAGATCCGAGCTTCAACTTCTGCTGTTGGAAATCAGAAGTCATATTAGGGGGCCAAAAAAATGAGAAGCAATGTACTCTGACAAAAATAAAGAAGGAGAAGGAAACATCTGACATATAGTCAAAACGGTCCATGACGTAGCCCTGCCTTCTTTTGGCTTCATCATTTCTAAGAGCTGAGATTACCGGTGGTTTCGGATGTAACAGGTTCAGAGTCCAGCTCGGCTGCATCCAGGGAGGCAGAGTCCAGCTGTTCACTCAGAGAATCAAGTGACTCTACGTCCATTACTGATCCGTTGGCATGAAAGCCGTTGACCTCATCCTTGCCCTCCTCAGGCGACGTGGCCTCAGGTGGAGCAGGCTCGGCTGAAGCCTCTGGCTGAGGCTTGGGCTTCTTTTTCTTCTTGGGCTGGAAATGAAGAGATATTAATGTCACTTTCAAAATCTAACTTTAATCAGTACAGTAAATAGTTTCAAATCTAGGGCAGACCTGAGTATGCTTACTCAACAAAAAGGCATTCAAGATGCAGGCTTTCAGGTTCTCACCTTCTTTTTGCCGGTGACATTCCACTCCTTCAGGATCTCAACTGCACTGCCTGCGTTGTAAATCAAACAAACAATGATGAAGGTGATGCATGACAGACTCAAACCCCATCTCAATATCGGAATGCCCTGAGGTGTTGTTAAGATGCCGCTCAATAAGGAACAAAGCAGTTTGACGTATGTGGTACAACCTTCTTGTTCTAATTTTAAGCCTGCAAATCATGCAAATGACGCAAGCAGACTTATGTATGCAAAGCATGGCATGCATGGAAAAAAATGGTTGTCAAGGTCACGTAAAGCACAAGAAATGTGGGCAGCATGCCAGGTCCAACTTAAGTACAGTAAACAAGGTAGGGCTGGAAATTATAGTAACACCATCAGAGTATTTGCGGAAGTAGGCAGATAAGGTGCATCACATAATACAAGCATACAGGTTCTCTTAAATCTTTTCCTCATGTGGTGTGATTATCTAACTTTTTAAGTAGATAATCACTTGTATAATTGTTCTAAAACATGCAATACTACTAGTTGTTTGGGGAGATCATGTCAGTCATTCTTTTTAAGGAAGCTTTGAGGCCCATAATTCGCATTTTTGAAGTCAAGCAGCAACATCTTCATACCTTCTAAGAAAGCTTGAACGGCTTTGTCAACACAGTTTTCGAAATGCTGCAACACTAGCACAATCTCGTTGTTACTTTTGTTGGGCACAACTGCCCTGACGGCACTGATCTGTAAAAATAGAAAGAAAAAAGTTAAAAAGTATGAGAAAAACAGGTTTTCATACTGAATAGCTCAATGGGATTCAACATTCATGATTCATCATATAGTAATGCGTCTTTTTCCTCTCTTTTTTCTTATATTATGTGTAAACAAACCACCAGCTCCAACGCAAATATTAACAATTTCATTTTTATTATTATTATTATTATTATTATTATTATTATTATTATTATTATTATTATAATAATAATAGATAGCTACTGATGAATCACATAATTGTTTTTAAGAACCAAAATATTTGTCAGCAGTTTTGGCTCTACTTTTTTCTCTGCCACTTAGGTTCAGTGCAACTCAAAATGTGCTTTAAAGCATGGAAACCCCACACAACGTTGTTGTTTTTAAATTACACTACAGACACATTTTCTTTAAGCAGTTCCATTATAGATTAACAGCTTTAAAGAGGACACCGCTCGTCATTAGATTACATAATGATTTACCTTAAGGAAAATTATTGTTGAGCAGGTGAAAATCTAAAATAATACACATAGTGAACATCTAAATACTACACTGATAAATTAACTCCCATTAAGACTGGCTCTAAAATGTTGGATTTTTCCTTTAGCAATACTATAACTGTTGCTCATGAGGACAACTTGCCCTCTCGTGTTTACTGGTTCCAAAACTGCTGTACAGAGCCCACAACTAATTAAACTGAATGTCAAAGCTTAGGAGCAACTCCAACGACATAACATTTGTTTGGACTTTGGGAGCAGATTAGGAGCCATTGATAATGCAAAAAAAAAAAAAAAAAAAAAAAAAGATTTTATGCTTCAAACGTAACCCTTTACTGAAAACCCCACCGTCTCTCTGTGCCAGTCATGTGCAGTGTGTATACTTCTTACCTTCTCTTTCATCCTATCAGCTGTTCCTCCCTGGGACATGGCCATTTTTGAGCGTGTGTCAAACACCACCCCTGACGTATCTGAAAATAATATAGAACGGAAAAAGATATAACAAAAAAACAAACAAACTCCATTGTCTGTTCAGGCCTCAAATCCAATTTGCAAACCAGTGTAGAGCAACATTAGCAAAACAAAACACCCACTAGACGTCTTCAGAGAGATTTCCTAGAAAGACTCGTTGGCTACGTGTATGAATGATGTTACGATTGCAGATGTGTGCATGGAAAAGCCATTTGTCTTCATTCAAAGTAAAATGCTGACTCTTGGACAGACATAGAAAACTAGCAACACATTTTTTTAACTTCTCAAATAAGTTGAAAGTAGATTTGATTTAGTTCACTGTGGGCATCATATGTATTCAAAACACCACACAATGAGAAAATGGACATTGTATTGTGGAGGTGGAAGGATGTTTTATTTAGGCATTTAAGCACAGCCACTTCAGTTACCAGCAAGCAGTTGGGGAAAAAAGAAACTCATCACATCTGTGCCTGAACAGTCTTGAATAGGCGCCTGATTTTAATAACTAATAACCATGAAGGCTTCCAAAAACACATTTTTGCATGAAGAACAACCTCAGGGTGATTGTTATCAGACACTGAATAAAACTGGTTGAGTTAAGTAAAGAAAAAATAATAAATACATATTTTCAACAACAGGCCTGTGGACATTTCCTTTCTCAAATTGATGAACAAAAGCCTACAGCTGGGGGCGGCCTCTAGCTCCCCCTTTGCTGCGTGTCATCCCCTCGCTTTCTCTCCCCCTTTCCTGTCTATCACTGTTGCTATCGAATAAAGGGGAAAAGCTCCCAAAAAAAAAAAAAAAAAAAAAAAACACAAACAACCTACAGCTGAGTATGAAAAGGCAGGGTAAAGTCCGCAGTTAATCTATGGCCATTTAAAGACAAGACGGGGTGGAAAATAAAATGCTGGCAGAGCATTATTGAAAAAAAAAAAAAAAAAATAAGCCTTGTAAAAGTTGTTTTTCCCGTGCATGAAAGTAGGTTAATGTCACTGTAAATGTCCACAGCATTTCCCTAAACAGCTATTCAAATTCACTGTAAAAAGTATTGCCAGCTGTTAGACCACCCTTTTGATTTTAGGACTAAATTAATTAACAGATATGCACAGGTTTATTTGTTATTTTATCTTAGGCTATGATCTACCTGCAACTTAAACCTTCAAGCCATTAAAACACAAATGCCTACATTTTGAGTGAGTGAGTGAGTATATATATACATACATACATACATACATACATACATACATACATACATACATACATACACACAATATAGATTTATATTTTTCTAATTTCTTTAAAACACTTAAAAAAGCCAATACATACCCTTTGGGCTGTTTTTTTTTGCCATGTTGTCACACAGAAGTATCCAGGAAATGTTTGGTTGCGTACTTCCTCAAGACAGTATTAACACTTCAAATGTGTTTAAGATGGTGGTCAAATAAGGGCTCCAAGAGTGGCCACTTTCCCACAGTTTTTCTTGTTCGAGAAGATGCCAACAAGGCTCACAACTGGCAGGAGGGTTGGACGAATGAGGTTGAGATCAGTCCTCCACCATTTAGGAAAAGATTTGGGGGTTTCCTCTCGTTTTTCTACCAAGTTGATCCAAATCTGTAGGGGGGGGGGGGGGGAGAAAGGGAAAAAGAGAAAATGAAAATAGTTTTGCGCCATGGACTAGAATGTAGAAAAGAAAAATCCAAGTAATCGTCGCTATGCTGTATGAAGCAGAAACGAACAGATAGGCCTACAAAATCTCCACTTTTGAAACATCTGAAAATATGAATGCAAATGAAATCCATTTCCTCTGGCTATGAAATATAAATGAAAAACAGATTTCAATGAGTTATTGTCCGTTTGGCAGAGCATTCTCAAAAACAATCTGCAGTTAGTCTTGTCCTTGGCAGAAACACTATGTAATTTAGTTATTAAGACTACAGAGAAACACATATCTAAAGGAGAGTTCCTTGTTCTCAGTTCTCTGTAGGAATGGCGGGTGATAATAGTTGTAAGGGCTACGCAGAATATTCACAGTCTTGCATGTGCTGATGACAAGACAACTGGGCATCTAAGAATTTGACACATTTGACAAATGCTTTTAATAGGCATGATCAAGAACTTTTTTCATAGCCAAACTCATAACCAATGGCACAAATGGTTTTTGACTATGTGCCTTTGGACACTGTTTCGCCTTGCAATGTGATTTTAATTTTTTTGACTGAAACTCTCAAACTGCAAATTCAAATGAAACCGAGAAAGATGACTTGCAGTCGCACTAATAAGACAGAAAGGAGCGGTTTGTTTTAGGCAAATGTTTCAACCCAAAATATATCCCAAAATTCAATAAAATGCTGCCATTTCAGCACTTAACATAGCCGGAAAAGTAATACACCTGAAAGTCCCAAAAAGTCTTGGAAATGATGCCATCACACTGCTGGTTAGTCAATATTTTATTGGTACCTTAAAAATCTCCTGCTGACTGCTGCTGCCCTGTCCAACTCTGCTTCAATTATACCCCCTGTAGTCTTAAAAATGCTTCAACCAGACCTCCAGCAATCTGGATTCATTTTATGGGCCAGCTGTTTCCCCACTTTTAGGTTTCTCTTTCTGACCCTGGTTCTCTAGAAAAGGAAACTTACAAGCTGTACAAATCCACACCCTGGTGATTAGGACTTTGCGTGCCACACAGTCCTGGTTCCACCACACCTCTACAGACGTCAAACTACACATCAGCACAATCAACAAGTGACACTGCAGTGGCCACTCACGCAACCACTGGGATGCATTATGTTTATCAAGAGGGATGGTGCTTGAGTCTTTAAGAGAGAGCCAGGTGCACTTGTGATGCAACACAGGAAAAGTGCTAACTCAGCACTCAAATAAAACTAAAAAAGCTGTTAGATAAATGAAGAAGATGGCACATTTAAAGTTGGATGTATGGAAATCTAAAGGGGCTTCCTTCCCAGTAAAATGATAAATACGATACACCTTTAATGATCCCTAGCGGTTGTTGCAGCAGTACAACAGAAACACCATACATTAAAAAAAGATATGCATAGAAAGTAGGCCTAACATAAATAAATAAGGAGGTACATAAACTACAATAGAGTAAATGGTAGAAATGATAAACATACAGAACATTTGGAGACAGATGACGTGTTAAAGTGACGTGGTGTGATTAATAGCAGCAGTCTTAATATAATATAATATATTGAAAGGGTCAATGAAACATTAACATAGTATAATATGGTACACTGTGAAATAGTGAGGGGAATGACATAGTA
This sequence comes from Perca fluviatilis, assembly GCF_010015445.1. Taxonomy (NCBI): domain Eukaryota; kingdom Metazoa; phylum Chordata; class Actinopteri; order Perciformes; family Percidae; genus Perca; species Perca fluviatilis. The sequence goes on from NC_053116.1 coordinate 11,805,585, forward strand.
TAATGTGCAGTAGCGTTATCATATGGAATAACATAATAAGCATCTTAAATAATATAGTAATTCAAAGTCCGTGCAATCCTGCTTGCTGCAGAAGTCAAATCAGCCTCCCGATTTTACTGCAAGATAGCTGTAAAAACATATCCAAATGTCCAGTTTCCCTCAATCTCAGGAAAAATAAATACTTTAGCTTCCAGACTTACCATCAAATATCCAACTTCGTGTTAGCTAACTAACCCTATTAAATTCCTCGTGAAACATCTCTGTGTGCAGCTTAACCAACCTTTACATATTGTGCTAACTTCTAGGTGAATTTCAGGCTCTCCCGTTCAGTGTTTCTCATTTCACATAGCTAGCCATTTGGCTGAAGTCCGGAGGTAATGTTAGCTTGCTAGCAGTACCTAACGTTATGTGCTTAGCTTTGCGGGGCTCTGGTTTACTGACCGCAGTAATTTGCAATAAACGTTAAAATTCTCACAACAACACTGACAATTACTAAATGCAACATAAACTATAAACGCCTTCTGCAAAGACGGACCTTTGAATGCAGCCTTAGCTAGTACGCAGCTAACAGAAAGCTTTTATTATTCAATGCTCTGTTGTAACGTTAAAGCTAGCCATCCCTTAACTACTCAACTTTGACGTTAAACAGCTAAACTAGAACTAAATCATTAGTTATTAGATTAGTGATTGGCTCAATGTGTTAGTAAATAAACATTATTAAATACGTACTTGTGTTGGCAAGAAAACTGAACAGTAGATTCTGGAAACGGGTCACCGATACTTCCACCGCCAGCCGTCTTTAATGGCAAGTACTCTCTAGTCTGCTGTGGGCATATTTTCCTCCTTCGGGGTTGCCAGGTTGGATTCAAAGAACCCCCCTTTTAAACCAAGCGTTTTACCAAAGGCTTGAGACCAAGGTACTTCATTTATACAGTGGGGGAAGAAGTACTCATATGTTTTACTTAAGTAAAAGTAGCTATAACACTTATAATAACCATCACTAATATATGGTAAACTGATTAAACTTGAGTTGTTAATTACACTTGAGTTAGTTATTTTAATGTTAATGTTTACTAATTATGAGTAGTGTTATAATTGATGGTATTTTAACAGTTTCTTGTTGCACACATATACATTTATATATATCATATTAGGCATTTGTTAAAGATTACCAAGTGATATGTAAACCTTTAAGAAATCATTTGTATGATCATTTACTTAAGTAAAGGTACTAATACCAGTACTAATAAAAATACTCTGTTACAAGTAAAAGTCCTCCATTGAAAATGTTACTGAACTATCAAAAGTAAAAGCCCTCAATGCAAAAAAATGTCTCCTGTGACCGTTGTACTATTATAAATTCATTAAATTATCATTACTTGTTCAAAAGCGGAATTTCACTGTTGTAGTTGGCTGATGTGGAACTATTTTTGTATAGCACTGCAACTAATGATTATTGTAATTGATTGATTGGTTAATTGATTGATTGATTGATTGAATGATCGATTGATAGATTGATAATTCTGAAAACAGTGAAAGTGACACAACAGTACAAACCTATACATTAATAAATGTATATTAAAACAATTCAAAGGAGGCAATCTCACACTTGTTTAAATTCGCTTTTGACTCTTGTTTGTAACTTTGGGTTTTAGGTTTTAATCTTTTAAATGATTTGTATTGGTCTTTCAATTATTTTTTCCTTGCTTATTTTCTGTTGGTTCCTACTGTATTTTTACAAATGTTTATCTTGTGAAGCACTTTGTGACTTTGTCTGTAAAAGGTGCAATATAAAATAAACGTATTATTGTTATTATTATTATTATTTGCAAAGCTGGAATCATGCATTATTTATTATAAGCTCTCTCTATGTTTTGTGTGCACAAATCTTAATTTGTATGTATACATGTAATGAATATAAAAAGTACAATATTTTCCTCTTAAATGTAGTGGGATAGAAGTGGAAAGTAGCATGAAGAGTAAAGGCTTAAGTAAAGTCCAAGTACCCTTAAATTTGTAGTTGAGTATAGAACTTGAATAAATATACTCAGTCACATTCCACTTTAACAAGCTGTAACATCAATACCCGTTGACTGTACAAAGCTGGCAACCTATAATCCACGTCGTCATTTCCGAAGTTGAAGAAAAGGGTTCGCACGGTTTGGCTTCCCTTACCGCCCGATTATATACACACGCACGCACACACACACACATACACAATTCAGCGATCATTGGTTAGCATTAGCTGTCGTGCGCTTCGTCTTCACTGTAATAACCGTCTGCAGAAGCTGCCATGACAGCTCTCATCTCGAGGGAAGCAAGAGTTGAAAAAGTTGCATTTCGCTGCCGTGTGGTATCAAAGTGAGCGAGGGGACGTTTTGGTGGACACCGCAAAGCTAGGTGAATGTCTAACGTTACCGACCGACCGAGTGAGGGGAGCGGAGCAACCAAAATGGCAACCCCCTATGTCACAGATGAATCTGGTAAGGCTGCTGCATGTGCCAGACCTTTGTCTGCCTAAAACAAAGCGATCTTCGTTTAACAAAGCGACTACAATCAAGTATTTCTTTCTAACTGTGGTATTGATGGTCAACAATAACATGTTGAACGACGTTTTTGATTCAGATCTTTTGTTTTGCAGCTAGCTAATGCTAAACGGCTAACATGATACTACCCACTCTTTCACTTCATTAAGTTACTGATGTAGCTTTATTTAGAGTTTTAAGTGGTTTAATTAGCTACATTACCCTTTTGCGTAAACCTGTTGCCACATTAGCTAGCAAACATTAGCTATTTAACTACTGTAAAGTTACCGGGTATTTGTGCTGTAATTGTGAGTTCAGAATCAGATTTATTACCAAGCAAATGTACAGTAACGTTAGCTGTAAGATACGTTTAGAATGTTGTAACACCCGCCTGTATTAATTAGGACCAAGTTAGAGTAGCTATATATGATTTTTATATCATGATATCGATTGAGAAACAGTTAATGGATAAAATAACCAGACATAAATGATTCAAGGTAAAGGACTATATAATGATACTTAATTACATTTATGCATATCAGGGCTGGGCAATATTGAGAAAATCAAATATCACGATATTTTTGACCAAATACCTCGATACTGCAACGATATTGTAGTGTTGACTATTTGTGCTTTCACAAAATATTTACACAAAGGCAAATAATAGACAGTCTGGTAAGTTCAGAAAATGACATACCTTTACTTTAATGCAGCCTTTAAAACCAGGAAAAGACAACACTTATGCTATATTACGATATCCACGTTATCTAGTCTCATGTCACAATATCAATATAATATCGATATATTGCCCAGCTCTAGCATAGGTTATATAAAACTTCGAAATGTCCCAAAGCAGTCCTGCTTATTGGTCGCAATATTGCCTAAAATGGTCCAACACAGTGGTTCCCAACCTTTTTTGCCTTAAGACCCCTTAAAATGAGCTAGTATTTATTTACATGCACACCTTTGTCACATGTCATCAGTGGTGAGCAGTGATTTTCTCTTATTTTGTTGATTTGGATTGTCTAGAGGACTGAAGAGGTCTCAAGCTATTGAGAATGTCACAAGAAAAAAAGCAAAGACATAAAAAAAAAAAAACAAGTAGAATTTGTGTAACAAAAATAGTTTTTTTTGTTTCCTATCTTCAGTCATCTCATAATCCCTCAGATTTATCTTGTGACCACTCGGAGGGGTTCGACCCCAAGGTGGGAACCACTGGTCTAAAATACCGAGACATATTGAAGGGATAGCTACCACGGTATGTATAGTATCACAGTAGACGGTTGACATTGTCTCATGATGTACTGTATATCGTCACCCTCACTATGTAAATATATTGCAATAATCAAAGTCATATAATGTTCTTATCCGTATATTTACCAGCTGCAATAAACAAAGCATAGTTCCTGTGCCCACATGTGTCTTAATGGTTTTGATAACTTGTGTGTCTGTGTGTGAGAGAGAGTTTGTTTGTTCGCTCGCAGGGGAATGGAGGTTAACACACACACACACACACACACACACACACACACACACACACACACACACACACACACACGGTAAACAGCGAACAGCTTTCCAAACTAGTGATGGGTGGATGAAGCCTCATATAGCTTTGGGGGTTTTAAACTTCACAGGCACAGTGACACCTGGTGGTTTGAAAAACTTACAGCAGCCCTTCAACACTAAGGCCATTTATTTATAAAGTCTATTATAGTGTTTATATGAAGTGCTGCAGTGACTGTGCATATTATTGTTCAATATGTTACAGTAAATTAGTTGATAAATGCATTGTCCGAAAAGCCTAGCCTACATATAAAATATTTCTGTTGACATGAATTATTAATGCACCATATTGGTGCAGATGTTCCTATAGTTATGATTATGTCTTTAGTGTACTTGGTCATATGTTTAATTGACCAGAAATTCCCTGTCTTGCTAACAAAACATTTATAAAGGTCATCCCTCAAATAGCAATAACATGTCCCCTATTGAGTGTGCAATTCCAGCTAATATTTAACAATGCAGATTTGGGGTAATTTGGAGTTAAAAAAAAAAAAAAAAGACTACATTAATGTAGGCAAAAGGCTATTTTTCATCTGTAGTCCTTGGACAGAAAAAAAACATACGACAGAGCAGTAATGAAAGGAGTAGAGAATGCAGTTTTGACAAACCTCCAAAGGGTTCGAGTGAGCGCTGAGATATTTTCTTGGCCCTGAGCCCGCAGCTGACATAAAGGTCTGCTGGCTCCAAAAAATGCACTTTTATTCATGCAAATATACCAGCACTCTAAAATGGTGTACCTGTTACTCTTCAGGGAAATACATTGCTGCCACTCAGCGACCTGATGGAACATGGAGGAAGCCGAGGCGGGTGAAGGATGGTTATACCCCCCAGGAAGAAGTGCCGGTGTAAGTGGCGTTATTTCCCTACAGTTGTACACCGAATGTGTAAATCCTAATGTTATTGAGAAAATGGCGGGGGATGGCAACAAGTAGGGATGCTCTGATTAGAATTTTTACTGAAGTTAGAATGGGCCCATATTTGTTAGAAATTAGTTTAATATTTCTTGAGCAAAGAGTCATTTTCATCCCCTCACCTCAGTTTTTAATCCGGTGTTTCTGTTCCTTGCTGTTTCAGCTACGAAAACAAGTTTGTGAAGTTTTTCAAGAGCAAACCTGACCTGCCACCTGGGATGAACCCGTCTGAGGGAGCTCTGACAAAGCAGCAGCAAAAGATCCCCGGCTGTGGCGACAGTGAGACAGCCGGTCTCTCAAAGTCCGCCAAACGCAACATGAAACGCAAAGAAAAACGGAAACATCAGCAGCACCAGGACGGCGACGTTGATGCGGATGTGGACTCGGTGAGCGACGCTGTCGAGAACGTGTCCATTTCAGACAGCGCAGAGTCTTCAAACAAGACGAAGGCGCCGGTTTCTGTCCCGTCTCCCAATGATTTGTCGGCAGAAGCAGCCGAAAAGGCCAAGAAGATCAAAAACCTGAAAAAGAAGCTGCGGCAAGTTGAGGAATTGCAGCAGAAGGTGGACTCAGGGGAAATAACAGAGCCAACAAAGGATCAGTTGGAAAAGCTGGGTCGGGTTAAGATCTTACAAGATGAGTTACAGCAGCTCGAACGTGACTCTTGAAGCAATAAAGAAAAGGCAGAAGAGTTGAACAGACTACACATACAAACTACATATTCCAAGACAGGGAAGGGACCCTTGCAGCTTTGTGATCATGGCTTCCATTAAACATATTCTACCTATTTGATATTCATGATGAACTCTGGAAGTGAACACAGTCCCTGCGCCTTTCAAACAGATCATGACAGAAAGTCCACGTAGCAGGCACCACATCAAAACTGACCGGCCTCTTTTCTAGATTCAGATCTCCAGATAACAATATGACTCCTGCTCGTACACACTTATCGGCCAGGCCACTCATTTATAAATATCTTTTAAAGACATTGTGAATTGTTTTGTGCGTGTCTGTCCTTTCCATTTTGTACCTTTTCGTCACAACGGGTATTACTCGCGTATAAAATATTTTCTGTTTAAGAGAATACAGTTTGTTGACTTGTCTGCTCTAAAAATTAACCCATTTTTTTGTCAGTGATCGGATGGCCTCTTGTAGTCGCACTGATGTTGAGCCGCTGTCTATACAGTCATTACATTAATTAAAACTACATGCTGCATAAAATGTTTATCTCATATTGGTTATTAGTAGTGGAGTGAACAATTACTCTGCGAGTTTCCTGAATGGAACAGAAATTATTTTGGCAGGAAAAACATGGTGTCATGGGATGTTTTGGAAACAAGTTATACACTTGGTGATATTCTATATTTTTCCTATTGTCAACAAATCCCATTTAAAAAAAACAATAAATAAATAAATAAAAATAAAAAATTAGTTGTTTCTACTGACAAGTATTGTCTCTGTAGCCAAAGTGTATTCCTCTGTGCCATAGAGCTCCATTGTTAAAACAAAAAAAACTTAAAAATACAATAAAATGCATCAATGAGCCACACTGTTGCACCTGTTGACACGTTCCTTTATTATGATGAACATGGACACTAGTTACTGTGAGTTGATCCCACATACATGTACACCGCCCTGCTTCCGTAAATACTCACTAGACCCAGGGGTCATCAATAACAATCAATTGTTAGGTTTAAGTTGGCTGAAGAGAAGGGATATGCCTGAACCTAGGGCAGGAACACCCCTTAATGACAAATAAGGGGTTGTCCAGTGTTAGTGGCATTAAAATCGAACCAGTGGTTAAATTTAGAAACTAATTGTTTTAAGCATGTCTGAGTCTTGTTCCCATCTGTCCACTCATGTTTTATGAGCTGTTTCTCACAGCGTTAGAGCAGAGAAATGAGGCGTTCTCTTGTTTCCATTCAGAGGACGATTTGTAGCGATGGTTACATGGGGGCGTCATTGTTTTTTCTTGAATGGGCTCCTACATTGTGAACAATATAATTAGCTGTTGTCTCAAGGAGGAAGTGCGGTTAGTTGTTTTCCTCACACAGCTGTAACCACAAAGTGAAAAATGTTAAGATTTATGTGGAATATTGTACATGTTTCACCAACATAACGCAGTATTTCTGGTACATCTCTTGCACTTTCACGTCATCTGAAAAATAATTTGCCTACAAAGTATAATTAAATATCAAGAAAGTGGGATTTTCTTTCACCAGAATGACATAACTGGTTACAAGTCATCACCTTTAGTAGATGGTGTGCGAGTTAATACTTAATTTATTTGCTTCCTTTGACGTAAACAAAATGACTCAGAAGTTATTCTTAAACTCTTCGAGACAAATGGCTCTAAATGATGGTGCAAGAAGGCGTGATCATGCTGGTGGTGTCTGAAATATGTTTGGGTTTTTGTCATCCACACATCACATTCCTCGTAAAGGTTTATTATGTGGCTTTGAGGCAGGTCCTGAACAGACACTTGATGGTATAAAAACTGAATCCCTAAACTAAAACACCAGCTTCAGCTCTGCCACAGGGAGGACTAATACTCAGAGGATGGGTGGGAGATGGATGTAGATGGAAGGAACTGCAGTCTTCAGCGATGCTTAGAGAGACCCAAAACTTGTTTGTTATCAGTTGAAAAGTTATTATTTGACAGTGTAATGGGAAAAGACCCAAACTGGAAAATGGAATATAGGCTGGGCTTAATGTTGCTTCTTGTTCTGCTGACACCAGCTTCATCCGTTGCCCTGAGCAGAGAAGAATTTTCAGAAGCGGTGGTAAGAAAATGCAGAACATGTTGAGATGCTGAAACATAAATTTACTGAGAATTTAAACCTACAAAATTGCAGCAACAAAAAAAAGAACTCTGGTTAAGTATTTCTTGGAAGCCGTACTTAAACATCCATTATTTTGAGTCTTTGACCTGAATATTTTTCACAGTTTAAAGCTGCCTAGTAATATGGAAGAGGATTAGGGCCACATGTAAAAAAAAATGTATTTGAGTTCTGAGTTTAAAGTCCGAAATTCTGACTTTTTTTTTCAGAACACAGACTTTTTTCTCAGAACTCAAAACATTTTTTCACATATGGTCCCAATCCTCTTCCGTATAGTAACACTGATTGTGATTATCGAATATTATTCAAACTAAATTGTGCAATCTGAATTAACTCCATACTGCAGTGAATTCAGTTTCAGTTGTCAAACATATTGTATACAAATCGTCTTTCATTTGGATGGTTCAAATCGATTAAAACTACCTTGGGATGATTTTGGCATGACGTACTTATCAGGGAGTTAAGTAAATGTTCACCAACCATTTACTCTGATAATATCAATGCTGCCCAGGTAGTTAGCGTTTCATTCAGGGAAAAAAACAATATCCCTGTGATAGTACTGGTTGACAAAAGTCTTTCTTACATGTATGCACCACATTAAGTTGACATAAGTTACTTTTCTGATTATGATTTTACAAACAAAACACATAATAATAAAAAAATGTTGCATTACTGTAGATTTAACTACCTAGCATCGTCATATAAAGTAGTCAAAGTACTGCTTACTTGTAAAAAACATGAAATAATGATGAAATAATATGTAATATGTAATAGTAATATGACAGGAAACAGTCTGCTTAGTGAGTAAATTGTGATGCTAAAACGTGGTCCTTTTCTTAAAAGTAAAATGTTGAATGCTGGACTTGGAGTATTTGTTTAGTATGGTATTGGTACTTTTATGTAAGTAAATGACCTGAATACTTCTTCCACCACTTTTACAATTAGTGCTCTTTCTTTAGGTGTATTTAAGGCAGTATGACTATCTGCACATCCCACTGGACAGTAAAGGCCAAAACCATCCACCTGAGGAGATAGCGGAAGCCCTAAGGTGACCATATTTCATCCATTTGAACTATTTGTAAAGGTAGTTTAACATGTTTCTATCCCTCTGTTTTAGTTTTTTGACCTTTACCCCAGGTTTGTTTGTTTATTTGAACCAGTACAAATGTCATATCTTTTTGTCTCTTCTTTGTATATCAGAATCTTTCAGAAAGTGACAAACCTGCAAATATCAGGAAAACTAGATTCAGCCACTCTGGCGATGATGAACAAACCTCGATGTGGCATACAGGACTCTTTCAATAACAAATCTCTTAAATATCGAGTCCTGGGTGGGTAACTGCATTCATAGTACATATCCGATACTAATTGTTACTGTAGCATTGTCTGATAAATGCATGTAAAATGTCACCTCATGTTTCCTAATTGAACAGGTTACTGGCGCAAGAAGATGCTGACCTACCGCATCTATAATTACACCCCTGACTTGGGTCAGGGAAAGACCCGTTTGGCAATCCAGAGCGCTTTCAAGTACTGGAGCGATGTGTCACCTTTAAAGTTCAAGGAGCTGCAGCAAGGAAGAGCAGACATCAAAATCTCCTTTCACAGAAAAGACAAGACGTGTCCAGTTCCCTTCGACGGACGAGGTATGAGCAACTTTCTTAAAATGTTTCAAAACTTGACAATCTCTGAATGAAACCGTGGAAAGTTTTCTGATCTCGGTGCTTTCACACATGTTGAATTGGAAAACCTTTGATATAAGATGCCTCTTGATTAAAACAATGAGTTCTTGCTTTATCTTAAGGTCATGTTTTGGCCCACGCTGATGCCCCCGAGTCAGGCATTGTGCATTTCGACAACGATGAAGTGTGGACAGAGGGGAAGAGCTCCGGCTCCAACCTGAGGATTGTTGCAGCCCACGAGATTGGCCACGCTCTCGGCCTGGGCCACTCACAACACTACAGCGCACTTATGGGACCTGTTTACAACGGATACCGCTCCGACTTCAAACTACATCCAGACGACATCCAAGGGATCCAGGCTTTATACGGTAAAGTCAGAATAGAGTCATAGTGTCAGGGTGTGTGTGTGATTGTTAAAGTACAACTTATGCTATATGCAGTGTTGTCCTTATTCAGGAAAGCCAGAGAAGGCTCCTCCATCCAGAAATCCAAGTCATTTATTGCCAGGAGTTATTCCAGATCCTTGCAAGGCCTCTGTGGATGCAGTAATGTTGGGTATAGAAACTCTGATGCTGCACACTGCACAAAGAAAATAGCCTCTGTATTTTGATATTTAAACAGTAATTTGGGATTTGTACCTACTTACAGCTGTATGTTTTCTCCTGCATTGTGTCCCTGCAGGTCCTTTGCGTAAGACATATGTCTTCAGTGGTCAGTATGTGTGGACATTGTCCAGCTCTGGCTACAACACTCCCATCTTAATCTCTGCACTGTGGAAGGAACTGCCAGGGAGCCTCAATGCAGCTGTTCACTCTCAGCGGACCAGCAAGTCCTATTTTCTGAAAGGTGGATTCATTTCATAGTTTCTCACAAGGGTATGATGTACGATGCTGGCATGATTTTTAACATTTTTAAAATGCAGTGTTTAAAGAATGCATTTCTTCTCTTCACATGTTCTTTCACAGAAGACAAAGTATGGAGATACACTGGCTTTAAACTTGACCAAGGCTTCCCCAAACGCTTGGCCAATATCCCGGCTGATATTGACTCAGCCTTGTACTTCAATAAGAACAAACAACTTGTCTTTTTCAAAGTAAGTGCAAAACACAATATTTCCTTCTATCTGTTTGGAGAGTTTTTGTTGAATGTCTCGTTCATTTTCTGGGTTATTTCAGGGCTCTGGATACTGGCAGTGGGATGAAATAGGTACGACAGACTTCAGTTCATATCCCAAACCTATTGGAAAACTCTTCCACGGGGCCCCTAGCAACCCTAATGCTGCAATCACATGGACAAACGGACATATATACTTATTTAAAGGCACCCAGTACTGGCGTGTAAACCAGAACCACCGAGCAGTGGAGAAGGCCTACCCTCTGAACACGGCCACGCACTGGATGCAGTGTGACGACTGAGCCACCAGAGGCCACCGGGGATTCAACACAACCTTCGTCCTGCACAATGATTCAGTATAAGAGTTGTGAGCAATGCTTATTTATTTGATCCTTGAATCCCTTTATTATTTAAAAAGTAGCTATTGACATGCATGAAATTGAATAAGACAAACTAAGACTTTATGATATGACTAAAAATAAAGCATCTACAGTATGTAATATTCCTGAAAAAAAAACATAACTGCAGAGACGCTAATAGGCTCTTTTCTCAGCAATTTAAACCGTTACAGTGGGAAAAGCACAGGTGCTACTAATAACATTATGGCTCCTCACACACGCACACATGCACGAGCGCGCGCGCACACACACACATACACACACACACACACACACACACACACACACACACACACACACACACACACACACACACACACACACACACACACACACACACACACATACTGTTCTCCTGTTGTACCTGTTAGTGTGAAACAAGTCACACCTTTGTCATTCTTTTTTTTTTTTTGCAGTTGTCAAATCTTAAAATTATGGATGCCGAAGTCATGACCCAGCCTACTCTGCCTCTGATTGGCTAGTACTCGTTGCGTTGGTTGGTTAGGTTTAGGCACGTGGAGAGATTTGTTAGGGTAATCCAATCAGAGGCAGAATAGGGTGGGTCATGCCTTCGCCATACCGGGAAAATAAATATTGCTAGCTTATGACGGTTAATGTTAGCCAATGTTTGTAAACTGTAAATCTGTATTGCTGAGCAACTGCCTTTACTTACTCTTCTCTACTTTTGCTAAATGTTTTTTAGCATTTAGCATTATTATACCATAATTGCCAGTGAATTATTACCGGGCATTTACAGTATATAAGACAATATTTCAAAAACAGTACAATCAAACTCTCTTATTCCTGTCACATCCGTGATTTATTGGTTTATTGTCAAACATTCCCCATTTTTCTGATGTATATCCTTAATTTAATTGCATATGTTGGTATGAATTCATTGTCATTACATAACTGATACTTGAACTTCAAAAGAATTACAATCCAATCTAATCTAGAAACGTGCTACATAATGTCATGGTTTTGAATTCCTGTTTGGTAATTCACCATTTTGTTCAATTGTTTATACTTCTTCCCCACTCACCTGTTCTCTATTCCCTCATTAGCTCCCTTACCAGTCACTTCCACTAGGCCTCTGCCAGATTGTCTTTGTGCTTAATTTCTTAGCTTTCCAGCGTTATGTTTATAGTTCGATAATTTTTTGACCCAGTTTTGTCTCAGCCTGCCAACCCTTTTTGCTGTTGTCTGCCTGGATTGTTTGCATCCTTGTTAAGTAAAGACTCTTTGCTTCTACCTCTGCCTCCTGAGTCGTGCTTTTGGGTTCTTTTTGTCTCAGAACTGCGTGTGACAACATAGTATTTTGAGAATAAAAGATTATTATGCCATCCTGTGAAAAGGATGTGTGACACAAAGTATCTGTGAGATAAACTGCTGAAAGGAAGTGATGATCACGAGTCTGATGACTGTGTATATTGTGTTGTCATCATTCAGGGGATGATCTCCGAGCGTCTCAAATTCCACCGTGTGCATGTTGATGATTAGGATCTGAATAAGCTGGTTAAAGTTAAAATGAACATTCAAGGTACAGTTTAATTATAAGTACATGGTAATGGATCGGATATGTGCAGGTTGCAGATATTTGATGGCGGGTTCCTTCAGACTGTAAAAACAGGGGAGGCAGCAGTCAGAGGCACCATGGAGCCCGTCTCAAAGTCAAAGTCAATCAGAGTATGTGTGATGGTGCTGACGCTGCTGGTGGAGGAGCCCGTTCCCATCTGGCGCTCCTTAAGGCTCTGGAGATAACTCTGAAAGGCAAACAGGAGAAAGACTCATTGTTATTGCACTGACCATCTAGCCTTCTGTCATTTTAAATGATGGTTACTCAAGCAATCAGAGGGAAATAAGAAGATTGATTGTCAGGGCTAGACTCTGCCTCTCTGAAGAAATCAAAGCTGAATGATTCATTTGACTTTCGGCCACTGACCGGCGCCAGGACGTCCCCAGCGTAGCGTTTCAGCGGTGGAGGCCTGCGCCGACGGTGTGGTTGAGGTCTTCTCCTTGACTCTCTATATCTGTGCTTCTTGGAATGTTTCTTCTGTTTTTTGTGTGCAGCTGGAAAGCATCCAAAGGGAAGTAAAAAAAAATTAAGGAAATCATTAGTCTATAACATCACAGACGAGGGTTTTGAGCTCATATTTAACATGAAAACAGCCTTGAATGATTCAGTAAACTCACCTTCTGTGTGTGATACTCCTTTGGCGGTAAACCTCCATTGCACCAACACACCTATCAGACCCATAACAGGCACTATCCCAGTGATCCCCCAGTTAAACCAGCAGAGTGGACGTGGGGCGACTTGACAGAACAAATCATACACCTGATCTGGCAGCATAAACTTCCCCACCAGGTAATCCACACACAGCATCACAGTGGTGGCTCCAAACACAGATGTGTAGATGACGGTGAACAGCTTCTGCCACTGGAGTGTGAAGAGAGCAGTGGCGATGCTGGCAGCCAGGACGACGATGAGAGGCAGCCACACTGGAGTCATGCTGTGAAACTGTCCGATGACCACCAGGATGGCGAGGGAGATCAGGCTCCCCAGCTGCAGGCTGCTGAGGAGGAGTCCCATGGTGGACACCAGCATGGTCATCAGCCCGCAGAGCACACCCACGCCCAGGCCGATCCCTGCCTTTGTCTCTGAGCCCAACTGGGCGTCCAACAGGGGCTCCTTGTGGTACACCAGGAGAACGGCTGCTGAGCCAAACATGAAGCCAGAGAAGAACATGACCATCTTGAAGCAGCGGTATCCTGAAAAGTGGAATAAAAAAAAAAGGTTGGACTTGATTTTAAATACAAGTCCTATCTACTATTCCATGATGTATACAAATCCATACTTAGTGTTTTGCAATTGCTTTGACTGTAACTCTTAATGCAGAGAGCCAAACTGACTTGTTAATTCTTCCTTTTAAAAACAAAATACTGTCCTCACAAACAAAGTGCAAAACACAATCATATGCTCAGCCCTAAAATAAAGCCACAAGTTTTATATTAGCACAAGTTTTGATGCTTATTTTAAAGCGTACTGACCACTGAATCAGTGCAATGCGTTGTTTGCAAGCATTTTATTACAATATTACTTTAGCGTACTGTACTTGAAATATCTAAGGTGTGGTATCACAGAGTCAAGAACAATAACAATTATCATTTTGTCTTGTTTGACTGTGAGTCAGACTCTGGACTGCATATCTATTTACAGTAAAGCAGCATATTCAATATGCTTTCAAAGGTTGTTCTTACTCTTGATCATTTAAAAAAAAAGATTTCTACATAAATTGCACATTTTCCCTTTTTATCTATGAGATTTTACATTGTAAAAGTGTCCTAATCAGAAGGTAAAGTGGAAAAACTTTTTGTTTGGATATTCAAGGGGATATATCACGAAAAACTCACTTTTTCAGTGCTTGTGCACATTCATTTAGGTATCTGGAGTTCCTACAGTACCAACCCACAAACTGTGAAATAAGACAACCCAGTCAGTTTTCTGTGGGCTGCCCAGATCAGAAAACATGGAATTCAATTTCCTTCAGCCTCATTAGACTATACTGCCCCTGATCTCAGTATCTCCACCCACGGCTTGAGAACTGCCTTTGCAAAGGTGCGCCATATTTTTCTCGCAAGACAATCAGAGCAAACTAGCCTTTTCAGAAGTGGGGCTTAAAGAGACAGGCACTAAAACAGAGTGTTATTATTAAACAGCTATATTCAGACGGACATTATGAGAAAAATAATGTTTTTTTTTTTTACTTTAAAGCATGTAAACATGTTTTAGTAACCCAGCATACAAGTATTAACCTGAAAATGAGCATTATAGGTCTCCTCTAAAAAAGTTACAATTTTGTAGCATAAATCCTAAACACATATAGTATAAACAAACATACAGTTGCATACCGGCACTACTATAGTACTTTCACTGGTTTCTTGCTTGAAACCAGCTTTTGACTGAAATCTTAAAAGACCATGCTGATGTCAATGGGTCACACATTGCTGACATTCATTTTATAAGTGAATTTGTTCCAGTTTTCATGTCCAGCTCCAACATCTGTCATTAACATTTTTTATGTGAGAAATAGCAGTTCTCAGAGCTCTGAAAACCGACAGTACTGCCTTTGGCTGCGCTACTGTAGCTTCTGCTTATTTTCAAATGATTAATTATTTACAGTCATAAAATTCCTTGCATCACTGTGAGACTTACTGGAAACCCAGACTTTGGCAGCATGTGTGTTTGCATAATGTCACATGTTTTAGGTCTATAGGACACACTTCTCCTAATCACGCTCTCAGTTTGTGTCTATTGGATTTGTGTCCAAATATTTGCTTAGTGTAAACAGAGACAGAAGTAAAGTTAAACTCTTTTGCCTCATAATGCTTTTTTTCCCCTTTCTTCGGGTAAATCTCCCTCAAAGCATTACTATTAAACATACAGCTCTACAAACTGCTGTTACCTGGAATGTAGAAGGTCTTTGTAAAAATGCAACATCGCTGTCAGAACTAACATGAGCTTGTGTCAGGTGTAACGCTGTGAAACCACTGAGATGTCAAACAGTGCAACAGGTGGCACTTCATTAATGCTGCCTGTGTCAAATTCAGAGAGAGGACAGAGGGCTACCCATCTGCCTCCTCCAGCTTTGTGCTTATCCACCCTAAAACCCTGACAGCTTTCAGACACCTGCCAGTGTGGGTTTAAGCCATCAGGTGAGCTAATAAAACATTTAGAGTATGAGACAAGTGACAGCGGGCAGAGATGTATAGTAACAAAGTAGAACTCCTTCACTACTGTACTTAAGTATTAAAAGGCTGTATCTATACTCTACTGCAGTATTATTTTTTTCTCCTACTTCCACTTTT
The DNA here is from genome assembly GCF_010015445.1 of Perca fluviatilis. Taxonomy (NCBI): domain Eukaryota; kingdom Metazoa; phylum Chordata; class Actinopteri; order Perciformes; family Percidae; genus Perca; species Perca fluviatilis. Next base: position 11,821,486 of record NC_053116.1, read on the forward strand.
GGTACATATTTTCAATGAGTTTAATACTTTTACTCCGATAAATTTTTTATGTGCTGCATCGTTACTCGTTACAATTATAAAAATGTTACGAATCATTCCAAACCCACATTCTCACTGCCAGAGCGGTAGATGGCTCTGTCACCAGGTCTGATGAAGCTGGCTCATCACTGAGCGAATCAAGCGATCAATCTGTCTTATAAGAAGGCCGCGCGTGCTCCCGTTCTGCCTTTCGCTCTGCTGCCTGCCTGCATTGAGAACACTTGAGCTTTGTTAGTTTGTTTCGAGATGGAAGAACCAGAAACACCACCTTCAACACCTTCAACTTGGAGTGATGGTGGCGGTGAGGGTGAGGAAGGACACCACCCCTGGCCCTACTTAGAGTCCATGTTTTCATTTGAAGTGCCTACTCTGCCTCCCAAAAGATTGCGAAATAATGGCCTTCAAAAATTCACCGTTGGATTTGAAGAAACATAAGTTACAAATATAATACACAAATGGCACACCAGCTTAAGCTATCAGTAAGTGCTACTAGCTACCCGCGGTTTACCCGTGTTGTACATTCCTGTCCTTGTACCGCTGCTACAGCCAAAGGAATTGTGAGTGTCCTTTGGGCTAAACATTTGAAATAATATAAACAATATGATATTCAAACTTTTGACTGCTTTCTTTAATAATTACATAACACAATACTTCTACTTTTACTTTCAGTACTTGAGTAGTACATTTTAAAATAAACTACTTGCAATACTTAAGTACAAAAAATGTTGAATACTTTAGTACTTCTACTTAAGTGTGGTGCTTAAAGAGCACTTCAACTTCTACTCAAGTCACTTTTTTGATAGAGCACTTGTATTTTTACTCAAGTCTGGGTCTCTAGTACTTTATACACGTCTGCAGAAGGGACATGTTGAACTCAGGGGCGGAGCCAGTCGTTGTAAACATCCGGGGCTCGGCCCAAACCTAGGGGGGAGGGGGGCAAAGGGGCATGCTCCATTTACAGCAGCGATAGGAACTAATTTTCCAGCTATCTATTTGATAATAGAAAGCCTAACAATCTCTACATCGCTTGGGAAAAAACATGATAATTGCAACAAGGAAAAGAATCATCCTGTAAAGCCGACATCCTATTTTATACCAAATTGTTCCCCAACTGTCTTCATCATTCTGAAACCAGAACACAAGAAATGAGAATTACTCATTTTTTCTTATGCCACCTAAAAAGAGGCAAACATTCATACTATTTTTAAGTTACATAACATAGGTAGGGAAGGATTTTGACATAAACAGCATTACTAATCTTTAAACAAAGGCAATCATTTCCAAGTAATAGCACTTTATTTTAAAAACCTAAAAGATTCAGGGCTTTTGAGAAATCATTCAGGGATGGAGCCCCAGAAGCCACCCCGTTGCTCCGCCCCTGGTTGAACTTTGTGTAGCCTGTTCTTACCAAAATAATTTGTGTCCATGAATACATACCGAAAAACGTGTAGATGAGGCCGAATGAAATGCAAACAGAGCAGACGATAGATGGGATGACTTCATACTTGATATTAATCTCAAGCGTACAAATGTCCACCTCAGCTAAGCCAGCGCTAGGCTCCTCAGTAACAGAGTAAAAGAGTGACGTGACTGCCATCTTGGAGGATTATTATTACTTCTATTAATGTGTGGTTGGTCTTTGTTCATTGAAGGTGGGAAACCGGAATGTCCTGCATGTGGCGTTCAGGAAAAGAGGAAGCTTGGGAACGAAAAACTTGTACTAAGCTGTTTCCTGTTGTGCACCTGCAAAAAGAGAAGAATGGTTCAGCATTCATGGCAACATAAAATCTGCTTTTTTTTCCCAGTTTATTTTCCTGGCTGCCAACTCGAGAGTTATTCAGTCATGAAGTTGTATGAACACCCTCAGGAGTAATCCTTCAAAATACTACTTATAAACTGTTTGAAGTTGTGATTTAAGTGGATATATGAGACAATATGACCTTTTTCCCATGTACCAGTTTCCTGTCCAGAAACCAGGGAAGGAAGCTGGGGATCCCCTCTGAGTTTAACATCTCTTTTTCCTGGTTCTTTTGTTCAAGAACAGGATACAGATGAGGATATGGCCTTGTGGCTTGATGCCATTGCCATACAGGTTTGTTGTTCTGAGCATGTGGTTAGATACTCTGTAAACAGATCCCACTCCATTCAGTCTTCTTTTTGCACTGTTTTGCATTTTTTTTGCACTGTTTCGTTATGTATCTTATGTTTCGTACATGTATTTTTATTTCATTTGAGCTAAAGAAGAATTTCTGTCGTTCTTGACGGATGTTAAAGTTTTTCTTATCTTATCTTACTGAACAATATAACAAAAACAAAACAGCTCAACGATAACACAAGATATTCTACTAATAAAGAAAAGTAAGTGGTGGTATAAGTACTCAGATATTTTACTTAAATAAAACTAGTAATACTTTAGTATAGAAATACTCTGTACTGTTATACTGTTACAAGTAAAAGTCTTGCATTTCAAATGTATTATTTACGTACTAAAGTATTAGCATCAACATTCTCTTTAAGCACCAAAAGTTAGAATACCAATTATGCAGAATGGCTCATTTCAACCCTAACCCTATTGAATTTTACATTTTGTTGCATTACTTTAATGTTACAGCTGGTGAATCATTTTAAATAATGTAAATACTGCTATCCCTGTGGATCAATAAAGTCATATCTTATTTTAATCTAACGATATCTCATTTGCTGATTATATTTTGTATTTTTTATCTGCATCCGCAAATTAACTAGTTTCCAAAGTTATAAAATATGTGAATAAATATACTAAATTTGCCTCTCGTAGTGGAATAGAAGTTTGAAGTAGCAGGAAATGGAAATACGTGTAAGGTACAAGTATACCTCAAAATTCCGAAGTACAAATTACTTTTCACCACTGGTAACAGGTTTACATCACTTATAAAATGAAATAAATCAATACGAACAATACATTTTTTTAACTGAAGACTAAGAATCTAACTGTGTAAATGTGTGAATCCCGATTTGTGTTGGTTCACAGTACAGCTGTCTTGCTACAGTGTTGAATACTGTAAGGACCTTATCAGCTGCTCAGGCAGATCTCACGGTCAGCAAATGGAATTAGAGGAGCTTTAGCAGGTGAGCGATCCTCTTGTCTGTTTATCTCGACGCTGTGTCCTCTCATAAAGGAGAGTGTGAAACACAAACACTTTCTAAAATACAAATGACTGACTGCTCTTTGGAGGATGAAAAACTACTGAAATAATTCCATTTTTATTGGTATGATATGCTTTTGTGAAATCCCACTTCATGAACATTTTTTATTTCTTTTTTCTCTTTTATTCTTTCTGCAATAAGTGACTGTCAATATCTACAAGATCAAGAACACAATGTGTAATAAAAACAGATACATCTCTAAAATAAGAGCATGACATGAAGAAGTAATATTTCAGTGGCCTACCTGGGATTAGGCATCTCTCTTCACAGAGTAAATGTGAGCTTCAACAGAGAAACAAAAAGTATCTTCAGTGGTAGTTTGTCATGTTCCAGTAAGTCCGTCAGGGAGCGAGCTGTCAGGAGTCTGTGTTGTTCCCTCTGTGAACTGCAGGCGGCCGACCTGTGCTCATGTGAACAGCTGACGCCTGGCTCTGAGAGGGAGACCATCTGCTCCCAGCGACAGTATAGGCGGCTGCTGCCAAGTCCAAGGCCGAGCCAGCTGAGAGTCCAAGCTCTCGCTGCCCATGATCCTACTGGAGCCTCCACTTTGTCTCTGCATCATCACGTCACAGCCTTTTTTGCTCCATGGCACTTTGAATTAAGGTTAAAGTTGGCTTGGGGTAAAAGGGATACTGGACTGTTTCGATGCCTAAAATGTCTTTTCTTCTGGGACTTTTCTAAAGAATCTCATTTAATCCCATTTGTTATTGGACGGAAACTGTTTTCATGGTTTTAGGGGTCTAGGGTCGTCTAATGGATTGTCATGAAATTTGCATGTTTGGCCTTTTCAACCATTTATGACCTACAAAAATAAATTTAAAAAAATTATTATTTATATCATACTTTGTCTGATGCCATGTAGAAAATTGTAGCTTATCAACCTTTGTGCATTTAATCAAATACTGTATTAAGTGAGGTACTTCTACATAACTTGAGTATTTCCAATTTATGCAACTTTATACAGTACCTCCACTCCACAACATCTCAGAGACAAATATTGTACTTTTTACTCCACTACATTTGTCTGACAGCTTTAGTTACTTTTCAGATGATAATTTGTCATACCCTTCCTTATGTAATATGATGCATTGCTGTAGACTAAACTACCCAACAGTCTATAAAGGAGTTAAAATGAGCACAATCGTGAACATCTAGAGCAGTAAAACGCAACCCATTAATGCAGCACTAATACAACAGGACAATTTTTCTACATGACAAGTACTTATACTTTTGATACTTTAAGTACATTTTAATGATAATACAAAGCCTACTTTGAATACAGGACTTTTACTTGTAGATGTAGTGGAGTATTTTTACATTGTGGTATTAGTACTTTTATTAAAGTAAATTATCTGAGTAAATCTTCATCCATAACCATCAGCATATTAGCGCTGTCAGTCATTGTGCGCATGTTGGCATACTAAAGTTAGCATTTAGCACAAAGCACCACTGTGCAACAAAACATAATTACCGGTAGTCACCAAATATCAAGCAGGGGAGTGCAAAGCAACAAGGGAAACAATCTGGCAGGAAATGAGTAGAAATGGGCCGGTTATATACTGCAGGGCTGATGACAGAAAATGGACACAGGTCAGCAGGTGAATGAGAGAGCATGACTGGGACAGGGGGGTCTGAGGGCATCTGGTGGATGGAAGAGGAAACGCAGGGGGCTGGGGAAGTGACAATGTGAATGAGTTGTTGATTACAGTGTGAAACTACTGTTTTACAAGTGAAAGTCCTGCATTCAAAATCGCACTAAATACAAAAGTGCTAGCATGAAAATATACTTCAAGCTTTAGTGAGTAACTTGTTTATAACAATGAAGCCATTGCCAAATGAGTTGATACAAAACTAAATAAGACTATCAGCTCCACACAACTCTCTCTGGATTTCTCAATATGGCTTTGTTTACAAAATGGTGTTGTCCGGCGACTTTCACGCGCAGAAGCTCGAGTGAAGATAATTACCTCTTCTGAAGAGTCCATCATGCTTTTTTTAATCCTCCGTGTCCTCCTTGGATACAAGTACCTGTGTGGAGGAGGAGCGGGGGTGGTGCGCGATCACGTAAGGCTTGTATCTTGTGGATGCAACGACAGTGTTGTTGTCATTACTTAGAATTCCTCATGGGGGAGACAGAAACTACGCACTATAGCTTTCAAGTACCGGAAATAAAAATGACTCATTATGCAGAATATTATAATAGTGCTGCTGCAATAATGTGTACATCACTTTAATGTGTCAGCTGGTAAATGTGGGTTGAATTGTATTTAACTTACATACTGCTGGGTAGCTTAACTTATAATAATATATCACCATTTATTAGTTGATTTAAATTGTATATGAAAATCTGAATCTGCAATGTAAAAAGTACAATATTTAATTATTAATAGATATATTTGAGTAAATGTACTTATTCTCATCAGCACTGGTGACACCATTAGCTATGGTCATATCAGACCATGTAAAGTTGTAGTAGCATAATGCCCAAGCATACTCATTTGTACCAGCATGCATTTAATTGATTATAGACCAAACTTCTCTATTATAGACTAATGCGTGTTGTGATATTTTTTCAGAAGTCTCATTTAAACACTCAATCAAGAGTGAGATGCACTTGGAAGTATACACAGTTCATTACAGTATATTTATATTTAAGGCAGATAAGCTAAACTCCTATTTATACAGAAACCAAAAGTCTCTGTCTATATGCAGAGTGATAGAATATGTGTGTTTTCAGCAGAGCATGAAAACAACAGGGGTGGGGGTTGGGGGATAGTAATAATGAGAGCAGAGATCGTCATAACTGCAGGGGCACTGAGCTGCAATTGACAGAGCCGGTGAAATGGCGCTGTCTGGAAGAATTACGCTCCACCAACCAAAGACAGTACCAGCTTGTAGTCCTTTCATCAGTCACATATGTTCTTCTATTGTCTACTTCAATAGATCAAAGGGGAGTTGTGCTTTTTAAAAGTTAAGAGGTCCGGTAAAATATAACAAAAAGTACTTTGTGAGAAATATTGGAGGAGTGATTTGATTAATTTATTCTGTCGGTTAGTTAGTCCAACACTTTAGTCCAGACTGAAATTATTATTAACTATTACATTGATATATACCATGTCATTGGTGACCCCTTGACGTGGTTGATATTTGTGATTTTGAAAAAAACGTCTTAACAACTGTTGGATAAATTGTCATGAAAGTTAGTTCAGACATTCATGTTCCCCTCATGATGAATTGGAATCACGTGCCATCATGAGGTCAACATTTTAATTTGTCCAATACAGGTATGACCAAATACCTGCAAAACTAATGCCATTCCCATCAGTCTCATACACATACATACAGTACAGCCTCACCGAGCTGCTAGCATGGCTGTGGACTCTTGTTTGCATATCACAAGCTTGAATAATTGTATTCATCTTTTGCAGCGAAGTGACTCTTATTTTATTGTGTTGTTTCTCTATTGAGCTAAAATCAGAAGCAATGTGTAGCTTTCCTAAATGATTGACGTAGTGGAGAGTGGAGGCGATAATAAAATAGCTTATCTTGTTGTTATAGGCCACTTCTCTGTATCTACTATCCACATTTCTCTATTTATTAGAAACCAAAAAAACTCCCCTCTGGGAACATATAATATAAAGTATACATTGAGCCTATAAACACATCAACATACGGTTGATAATCGATTCATGAGACATTTCTGTGTACAATTCTTTATGACGTTTTTGATTGCAGAGCAGAAAGTATTGATCGCTATGCACCATGAAATGTGTTTTTCACCTGAATGGCTTACAGAACCATTAAAGGGAGATTGTATTGCTTCAGTCAGAGAGAATAAATTAAGTTTGATGATTTAGATGTCTCCCCCTAGATTGTTGGCATCTAACTGCATGTGCTGAAATGAAACACACAGACATGTTCTTATGCCTTATAGAAAATAAATAGACCCATCGTTTTGCATTGCGGTAACATGGCAGGATGCTGACCAGTAAAACATGTCCTACTGTGGCCCACTTTTGACATTTGTATGAAATATGTATGACGGGTTGTTCCTGAAAATAGGAAAGAAATTCAAATGTTACAGAAAAATGTTACTTATTTTATTCCAGCACTCTAAATGTTCCCTACTTTCCATGTCAGGTTTGCTTAGAATACATTTATATCATATGAATCATTCTGAAATGTTTGCACTTTTATTAGAAACGACAATACAGATGTTCAATTCGTGATCTTTACAAGAATTACAACACAATTCTTTAGACATTTTATATAACACTTAAAAGGTAGATACACTACATATTCAAACACACAGCTTTTACACAGTGGTGACAGTATAGAGATAGTCAGTCTTAGTAACACAGAGGAAGTATGCATGAACACTGTCGCAAGATAATCAATCTATTGGTCGCAGTAATTACTATTCAAGGAGCACTTCCATTTTCCTCTGATTCATATATATGCAGCAGTAACATATAGAATACATACTGTACATACAATAGTACAGGCAATTAGATTGAATTGTGGAAACACCTCTTTTTTCTGACCATCTCAACCTGTTTTAATCAAAACGGTTCTCATACATGCTTATTTTATATCTCACACAGTTTGGGTTTTCTGCACACTTGATACTTTTAATGACTCTTAATGTAACATCTTAGATAATAATATTGACTGAAAACCAAACATGCAGTGAGGCCTCGGGGAAGTTCAAAGTACACTGATAAAAACTAATCAATATAAAACTATTTGCCTTGATGAAAGCTTTGCACATCAACTGAAGCATACTGTACATTCGCATGTGTTTTATGAAGGACCCACATATTTATGCTCCAACCACATTTATAAATTAATACAAATCCTCTGACATCCTTAAAATGCCTGGATCACACTATTCTCGATTGAGATATGACTGTATTTAATGTACTGTATGTACATTGTGGCAACAAGTGGCAACAAACATTCAGCTCAGAGCAATGGTGAAGAAGTAGGCTACTCAGATATTTCCCTTAAAGGGGAACTCGAATCTGTTTAAAGGTCATAGAGAAAAAAGCTGTATAAAGTCATTTGTGGCACCAGAGCGAGCTGTGTGAAGTTTGATAAATTGCCTCAAGTAGTGTCACTCTTCAGTTCTGCAGCAAAGATTCTGATCCTGCTTTTTAATGAACTGTCTATTGTGAGTCTGTTGTGAGTATGACCAAAAATCGATCTATTGCAAGATGTTTTGACTAGTGCTGTCAATTAAACGCGTTATTAACGACATTAACGCAAACCCATTTGAACGGCGTCAATTTGTTAATCGCAAGATTAACGTCCTTTTGGGCCTAGCAAACTTTGTAGTTTTTTTCACATGCTGTTGCAACAACTAGTAACGTTAGAAAAAATACAACACCACACTGGATCTAGCTAGACCGGAAACAAAACAGGCACTCCGCACACACTTGTTTGGGCTTGCGAGCCAGCCAAAGAGTAGTAGGCTAACGTTACGTTTTGAGTGGATGGCGAGTGCGAGATGCCGAAATGGATGCCAATAAGGTTCTGAATGGAAAGTTTACTTTTAAAAAGTTGCCAAATGGTTCCATTGACAAGAGCAAAGTGTTCTGTGTTTAGTCGTTGTGAACTGAGCTATCATCGCGCGCCGTCCAGTAATGGTAGCACTTGGTGACGAGCACACAGCTGATGCGAATTCTCCGCCCCCTCGTCAAAGCCAGGCGACAAAAGCACAAAGCAAGCCGATCCACTTTTCCATGTTGATAAGAGCATTAAAATGAGAAAAAATAATGTGACAAAAAGAAATCAAGGGACATTTAGAATAGATAAAAATGTGCGATTAATTGCGATTAATTGCGAGTTAACTATGACATTAATGCGATTAATCACGATTAAATATTTTAATCGTTTGACAGCAATATCTTTGACACAAGCGGCTTTAATGTTCCAGTTGAAACGATTATTCAAGCAATGACATAACGTCTCAGTGGGTCCTATAAACTCATGTAGGTTTTTCTGGAAAGTTTGTATCTAAATAAAACTGACATAATCAAAAAGCACAGCTCAGACATGTCGACTGTTTTTTTTTTTATGGTACCCTCGTGATGGGCTGAAATATACTGTAAACGTCAGTGAACAGACTCCAAGGAGGTTTGCACGAACAAACACAGACTCACTCAACTCCTGCATATGTGCACATGAACATTTACAGCTGCACACATCTTCTCCACTATCACTTCAATCTATGGCACAGGATAAAAGCTTGGGTCGTCTCATAGCAACCTCTCCTTAACCTTCACATTGCAGGAGGTCTCTGATGCTAATTACCCCCTCATTCTAAATGACTGCATATAAAAGGTTTGGCAGGGTAGAAAAAAACTCAATACATCAGGAAGTACAAATGCTTTATTGTTTCAGTGTATGTGGTATTGAGTTGAGGAGACTCCCTTTAGGATTTAAGCCTGGATGGTGGGTGTTTGATGAGGAGCATTAGCTCATACTATAAGTCATAAATGTACTGTATGTGGAGGGTTTTGTGATGCTTGCGTTAACTCACCGAGAGTGAAAAAAGGAGGATTTGCTATTCCAACAATTGTTGGTGAATAAACTCACATGGACAAAGTGTTTTGTGTCACACATTACTACGTCTGCAGTATGTTCATACTGGCAAAAAGATTTTAAAGAAAGAAGCATTCTTAAAAATGGCAACATTCGTACTAAAATGAGTGTGGTGCTGATGGGCAACACTGTCACACAATTCGACCTGCAGTAAAAATGGTGGAGCTATTGATGGCTGGAAGAGGTTCACTCATTCACTACTCCCCAGTTTACATTTAGCTTTAAGTTGAAATTCCGTACACTTAGGAATCACCACAATGTCATGTTATTGTTCTCTGATGTACAATGTTTATTTTTGCATCTACTGTATAAGATACACAGCATTGTATCGTGGGATTGTTGGCTGAACGCAGTGTTCATCTAATATATCTTTCTTTTGTGCCATTGTGGGAATTTTTGAGGGCCGACAGTAAATATAATGACAGAGTTACATCACCATCAGCACACAACAGAATTAAAATCCCAAAGCCACCATGTTGGATGCTCTTTATTACCTTGGGTGTGTCTTAATTGTCAATAAAATCACAAACAGGTGAGGGGATCCCTGTCATACACCAGGGCTGATTCTCAGTTATCTTATTTGATAGCTCCTCGCTCGAACCCGAAGTTCTTCTAGCCCTCCTTCGTGAAGGCCGTCATTCCTGCCCAGAGGGGCGCGGATCGAAGATCAAGGAGCGAGGACCGAGGATCGAGGATCAAGGATCAAGGAGGGATCTCTGAGGAGCTATGAGCGAAGATACAGAGAGCAGCCTTCCTGGAAGCTATGCAGCTAAAAGCCGTTGCTAAATCTGCCCATACAGCTGACGTATTCGTGTGACGCATCAAAGGAAAAAACATCTTATCCCTCTAAAAACCCATTTGCTCGCTTCCTCTCTTCTCGCATGATTTCCTCGGGAAAGCAAGTGAAGAAACTGCGGATGCAATTTAAGATAACTGAGATTCAGCCCTTTACTTCGTGAGTTCAAAGGCCCCCTATGGTCACAGCCACATAGGTGTTATCAATTGTTCAGGCTGATTAAATCGCAGCTGCAACACCAGTGGCTGCAAGAAAGCTAACAGGGGAGTGAGGGAGGTGTCAATCAAGCACTGTGTAAGCACACCCACAGTCCTGAGAGGACTCAATCAAGCTTGATAAGTAAAAAAAAAACACATGTGGGGCCTTTCAACAACTCTTACTTTGTGAGTGTACATCTTTTGATATTTTAGTTATTCAAATATTAAATATGTATTAGTATAATGAAAAAGGAACATGTTGCAGTTAAATAAGTTATTCAAGAAAACACAATTTTACATTTTTTTTTACAATATTCAAATCTGTGACGCTCAATCTTTCTCCTGATCAATCATTCATTCATGCATGCATTCATTCAATCATTCATTTCTAGGCCTTTTCCACAGACAAGGCATTTTGACCTGTCACAGTAAGAAAAGCACATATTTTTCAAGTAATTAAATGAATGGTCGCTGAATTCCATTTAGCTCCTTTGATTTCTGGTTCCCGGTATATGCTGGCTCAATGTCAGTGGGACACTTGAAGACAACAGAGCCATCGTTAGTGTTATTAGTAACACTTGTGCTCCAACTATAGCAAGTTTCACACCAGAAATGGAACACGACACAAGTCATAAATCCTGCTGAGAGAACGGCCTACCATGGATTCACGTGGTGTCGAAATAATCTGAAAAATTAGTTCCTGACTGGGAAAATTCACGTGAACACCCCCTCAACTCAGAACAACAACTGGAAAAGTTAGATTTGTTTGTTTTTAAAGATTTGATTTAGTTATGGTTTTGTTCACTGGTTGACTCCCCTGTGCTTTTTTTAACAAATCAATGAGAGAAAAAGACAAGCTTTTCACACTTTTAAAGGAATATTTAGTAAAAAGAAAAATTCATATTCCACAGATTAACACCTGCTTCTATGTTAACCTTGGCTTTGAGAGTACTGAAATAAGATATTAGATGTGGTTTAACCATCTCCTGCCTCCCTGCTTTGTGCCTGCTCTGTTTGATTTTACTGAAGGAGCCTTAAGATTAAACAGATTCATTCAAACACGTAAGGATTAATGGACAGAAAATAATAAACAGTCTCTCAACGCAGCATAACAAACTCCCTGAAACAACTCGAAACACTCTGGCTACCCTTTCATTATTTGTGAGAGCTCTTGACACATGCAGTGGATACATTATTCAAAAAGAAGAACAGCTCTTTTGTTCTATTAAATTCTATTATCAAATAGGATTCAAACATATTATACCAGCTGTTACTTATCGTATGATTTATGTGTGGTGTATCTGCTCTTTGAGATTCATCTGTGATTCACATTCAGTAGTTTTAATTTCTCAAAGACAGATATCTCAATGATCTCAGGCTATGTTTTTCTTGCATCAGATGTGTTTTAAGATAGTTATCAAAGATGAAAATGTAGCCAAATATGAAAATTATTATAAATATCATACCGTAAAAACGTTGGAAAATTTTTTTCTCACTGATAATGATTGAACGGCTTGATTAAGGTAAAAGTAGCAATACCACACGATACAAATAATGTAAGTAAAATGTTCATTAGGTGGCAGGATGGCCCCTGTCAGTGTCAAATAGACAATTCAGCATAGATTTTGAAGAGCTGACAGAGAGGCGACTGGAAAGTTTCCAAGTTAGTTTAGGGTAACTTACCTGTTTTGCCAGCTCTCGAGAGTTTGTTCCTGAGACAGAAACAGGTCTCAAACTAATTTTAAGATTTTCTCCTGAGTTGTGTGTCTGAAAAATGGCATTTTAGTGTCAAAATGTTTGGGAGGCCTAAAGGTTAGAGAAGCGAGCTTGTGACCGGGAGGTCGTCGGTTCAATCCCCAGACCAACAGGATAAAATCTGGATGTGGAAAGTGAAAGAGCAGCTCTTGTCCCTCCCTCATTACCACCACTGAGGTTCCCTTGAGCATGGCCCTTAACTCCATGGGCTCCAGTGGAGCTGCTCAGTGGCCAGCAGATCAGTCAGTGGTTGTATTGGGCAGCTTCCAGGTATGAATGTGTAACTGTGTGAATGTGATCAGGGTTTTCTTGCAAAAGAGAGGCTTCCTCTCAGTGAACCTTCCCTGAATAAATAAAGGTCAAAATAAAAAAAAATGAGTCCAATATTTACTTTGGTGAATATAGGGCGAAAGAATCGGCCATGATCTGAGCTTATGTTCGCTTCTTCCATCGGAATCAATACACTCAGAACCTGCCGCTAGTCTTCTATAGAGGCGTGGCAGTGGTGAAACCCACATGACACAGATACAGGAATTACTCTGAGTTGGGGATTCACGGTTCTAGAACTCTAGTCTCTGGCTTCACTTTTCTGACCAGTAAGCTCCATCTATTATTTTTTGCAGTCTATGGTCTGGACATTTGAGTTTAGGTTCCTACCAAATTTAAAGCACCAAACCAAAGGAAGGTGTTAGGACTTTCTTTAAAGGAAGTTTTCTGATGGAAGTCCTGAGAAAACATATTGAATTTTGAACAAATTGTAGGACTGAAATAAACATCAGTAAAGAATAATACTCAGCAAGCACAAACAGTTCTTCAGTTGAAGCAACAGGTGTTCTTCTAGCTGACATACAACAAAACAAAACAAGACCGCATAAAAAAGAATATATTATCGATCCATGTTGTCTCATCTAAGAAAGAGCTGAAAAGAAAAAATATATATGACTGCTGGAGCCACGAGCAAAATTTTTGCTGCAGGTCTCTGTATTTCTGCCTTCACTGATTCTTTCCTCCAGACCTTTGTAGCATCTCTTTCATTATACAAACTCCTTATATGGAATTTATCAGCACTACATAGCCTGCACAATGTCCAGAGGGACGTATACAATATTCTCGATGTGACAGAGAACATGGTTCCAGCATTAAAAAACACAGACATGATTATTGACAGTAACCTCACTCGACAGGTGCCAAACGTGATGTGAAGCTGCATTTAGCGTCTACTAACTGCTTCACATTTTCCTTAGTGGCACACATTTTGCTAATCATTGTTATTTATGTTATTTGCATGATCAGCTGTAGTCTTGAGTATAATTTTATAGTTTAGAGCTATAGGAAACTGGAAAAACAAGCAAACAAAGGTGGGATATGTTCAATCACACATGGTAAGATATACACTAGGCTAAATAATTTTAGCTAATTAAAGCAAAACAGAATCATAAGTGTGTCCTTGAAATGATCCGTTATTCTCTAAGCAGGGTCTGTACTGATGTTGTATGCAAATGTGCTAGAGCTACAGCCCCACTTCAGTTAATGAAAATCTACATCAAATCTCCTTTTCCAAAGGAAATACTGCATGAATACTGTTGAGATTTATTTTATTCGACACACACAACTCTAATGAATAAAGACAATGTACACATTTATTAGATGTATACATTTACATTTAAGAATATATATTTAAAAAGATTTGTTAATCCACATGAAACTACAAAGCCTATTAAAAACACAAGATCAAACATGCACAGTACACAGAATAGATAATATTGGCCAAGTGTGAAAGGGATTTATACACAGGTCTGTAGAGATGGGCATGTTGAGATGCAGAGACATGCAGTAATGATGAAGACGACAGCAATAAGACAAGGGGGACAGCAAACTCGTTGGCAACAACATCCCATTTTTTTCCTAAAATGCACTTGCTGTCAGTTTTGTTGCCCGTCAAAAGGACAACTTTATTTTCATTCTCTGACTTGGCCGATGTGTTGAATTGGAACTGATCTGTTTCCATGGTTATTACCTCCTGCCTCACAGTTTGGCAGACTGGAAATCTAATGATACAAACTTTTTTCTATAACGCAGAATTTCTTCGGAGTCAGAAATAAACTCAGTGGAAGGGCTGACAGAGGGCTTGTTTACATTTTAGTTTTTGGATTGCAGAATAAGTAAATTCTGTGACAATTTCAAAGGAGTGAAAGAGGAGCATAATTGGTATATCAACTCTAGTGAAATTAGCTGGAGCTATTCTGGGCATAAACGCCAAACTTTATTAATTATAAAGAGTCAAGGTGACAACCATAAATCCCATCGTCCTCCGTTTGTGTCTGGACCTTTGTTGCATGTCGTTCCTCATGTCTCTCTCCACTCATTTCCTGCTGTCATCTTTCTACTGTCAGCAGTAAATGCCCGAATAATTATAACAATTACAAGGAAAGATTTGAAATGCTCCCTCACTAACAGGTGTAACCACTCGAACAGGAGAGTGAAGAAGATGCCAATCAAACAGTCTGTACACGCCCACACAGGTCTGAGATGCGGTCTAATCGGGCAAGATGAGTGAAAACACCTGTGTAAGTGGAGCATGGCTGTGTAGAGGCTAGTGTTTACTTAGCCTAGCTGACCTTCCAAATAAAACCATGCCAGCCTACAGCTGTCTGTAGAAGATGGTTAGCTATACTGTTGACTTATATACAGTATGATCATGATGCTTATGAATGAATAAATAAATAAATAAGACTAAGTGAAGCTGTACTTATAGGCACAGTGATACTTTGAGCTAAAATGCTAACGTCAGCATGCTAACATGTTAACAATTCTGATGTTTAGCAGGCATAAAGTGTAACCTACCATGTTCAACATCTACGTTTAGCATGTTAGCATCCTTACATTTGCCAATTCATTGTGAGAGGAACATGAATGTCTGAACTAATGTTTATGCCAGCCAATACAGTTGTCAAGACAACATCACTCCAAACCACAAATGTCAACCTCATGGACTTGTGGTGGTGCTAGAGAAAAAGTCAGATCACCAAAGCCTGTCATCATCTGGGAACAAAGAATATTAGTCCAAAATTTCATGAAAGTCAATACAACAGTTGTTGAGGTATTTCCACCAAAGTGTTGATGATAGCGTGGCAGGTTAACGTCGCGAGATGACGTTCACCAATTAACCTTTTTGATTAAATACCAAAATAGTTTGGTAGATACAGGTTGGATGTGATGCATTCAGGGCCACAGACAGAAACATACATCACAGTGAAAACTCTCTCTCTCTCCCTCTCTGTTGTTGTTGTCTGAATTGTTAATATTAAGTGGGGTTTAAAAAAAAGAAGGCAAAATCTGGACTGTGTTCATAAGTGCTGTCAAAAAGTGTGGTCTATTTGAGTACACTTCAGCCAGAGAGTGTCACAATGAAAAGGACAAGTGCAATTGTCATCAAGAGATGCATTATGCTGATAATGTTATAGGTCAGTGTTGCACATACGTAACAAGTATTGGTACTAGTCAAAACGAGTTAACATAACGTCTGGACATAGTCTCAAAATTCTAAATATGTACAAAAATGCATCTAACATGTCACAATGTCCATCTTTCCTAGTCATTCTATTTTTATGTGCATTAAAATAGTGAGTCATTTTTGTGCAATGGCAATGCACATTATGATGCACTTTATGTCCCACTAAGCAGTGTGAAACACACGAAAGCATGGTCTCACATGCTGTGTTTACAACACAGTTACAATACTGATGCAAAAGTACCACAACTAGTTTACTACACCACAAATTCAACCTGTCTCACTGCAAAAACTAAAATGTCTACAGATCTCAGCGTCAGTAAATCATTTTTCTTACAGGTGGAACTGACAGCAATCTTAAACACAAATAATGCCCTGATCCTAATAGAATAGAGCCAACAAACTCATCAAAGCCTTTATTAAGAAATACTGAGAGTGCTTGCGTCATCATCGGTTTGGTTGAGCCTTTTGTTGGTTTGACTCACTTCCTCCTGCTCTGTGACCAGGTCATTGCTCTCATGGGAAGAATCCTTTATCACGCTGTAATACATTGGCACATTGTACTCTGCCGCCTTCTCCTTGTGTCGCCAGTTGCACTTGCAGAGCTTTTTGAATGCGACGCGAAACTTCTGAGACATGAGGTTGTAAATGATGGGGTTGACGGCACTGTTGGTGTAGATGCACATACGGCAGAAGAGCAGGAACCAGGTGTTGTGGTAAGGCGGGTCGATAAAGGAGTTGACCACCACCAGTGTTCGGTAAGGCATCCAAAGCAAGGCGAAGAGGATGACCACCACAGCCAGCATCTTTGTTATCTGTTGATGCAGAGAGAGAGAGACAGATGTGCAAGGAAACAAGGAACAAAAGTAACGTAATTATGTGGCAATTTATGAGGAATTGTTATAACTATAATCACAGGCATGGTGTTTGACATCATGTCAGTATTGCAGAAGATGTCTAATAATAAGAGTCTGTAGCTATGCTAGCTCTGTGAGGACAGCTGTTCTAAATGCTAAAGTCAGTATGCTAACATGCAACAAGGCCAGGTCAAGTTACAGAGGAAGGGCCTATGGCTCTTTTCCAAACGACCACACATGAGGGTTGTGTGAAAAGGCGGCCTTCATAGAGAGGATGTAGGTGCATTAATTGTTTACAGGTGCTGTAGGTAGGATTGTGAAGATCCAGGACTTAGCCAAAAAATGCGAACATTGACAACTTCTCAGTCCCTCCCCCCTTTCTGCTAAAGCCCAAAACGGTCTCCTAAGACCCTCCCCCCACAAGGGAGAATGAATGCGTGTGCATGAACAGTGATTGACACGCAGTTAGAATTAATGTCTGTATAAAATGTCACGGCAACCTATCTAATAGTTGTGTCAAGACATTTTACTCAAAAACACAAATGTCATCCTCATGGTGGCGCTAGATGAAAAATCAGGGGATCACCAAAGTCAGTAGGATTCATCCTCTGAGAACAATGAACGTCTACAAACCATCTAATAGTTGCTGAGATTTTTCAATTTTGACCAAGGAACAATCCAATTTTGGAAAATCCTGACCTAAACTATATATTTTAGGTTTGGCTAAAAAGAGATTTCTTAATCAGAAATTATTCATGAGATTTTAATATTTTCTAATAAAGGTGGATTTTTTCAACAGGGGATCTGTGACCCCTAGGGGGTCCTCGTAGTTAGGGCCGCCAAATTATCTTTAAAAAATATTTTTTGGAATATTTATTTTTTCAATTTTTAATATGTCTGAAAATATACATTGATATGCATCTAAAATATTAATAGCAAAGATAAATTGGCCTATTTGTGAATTTTTTTATTTTTTTTACATATTGAAGATAAGCTTACTATAGGTAAGTTAGCCACTATGGCAGCTATACAGTTAGGCTTAAAGATTCACTGTGCCTTCCACATGTATGTTTACGGTTAAAACATAATGTATAAATAATTACCATTTATTTTCGTCCAATCAGTCCAGTTTAATATGCAACTCAATTGTTTACAATAAATGCAGTAGGGGGTCCCTACTCGGTCTCTCTTTGAGCTAAGGGGTCCCTGGTCTAAAAAAACATTGAAGACCCCTGCTCTATACTGTGTATCAGCCATTCCAGTACCTGTTTCCTTGCAGAGACCGCACCCTTGTTGGCCTTGCTAGTGGTGTTGGAGTGACCCTGGTGAACCGAGCTTCCTCCGGCTCTGTCGTTCAAATGCGAGGGCAGGGGGCTCATGAACAAAATCCTGGCGATGAGCCCGTACAGCACCATGGCCACAATAAGGGGGATCACATAGAACAAAGTGAAGTCCAAGAAATAGATTGGCATGTACAAGCTCCTGGAGACACGGTAACCACAAGTTACCACCACTCCGTTGGTGTAGACGGTTTCTTCCGTGTCCACTAAGAAGAACCACATAATGCAGTAGAGCGAGGTGAAGACCCAGACCGCAGCTATGATCCTCTTGGCCCGGGAAACGGTGCATATGAATTGAGCCTTTATGGAGTGACAAATTGCGATGTATCGTTCGATGGTGAAGGCCGTGATGGAGCAGGACGACACGTTGATGCCCAGGTACTGAAGATAAGTTATACACAAGCATCCTGTGTATCCATATATCCAGAAGGCTACAACATCAGAGATGTTAGGCAGCCCTGCAGCCAGGAGCACGATGAGGTCTGCGACAGCCAGACTGACGAGGTAGCAGTTAGTCGGGGTCACCATGTGTTTGGTGCGCAGCACAACCAGCACCACCATGATGTTCCCAGCAATCCCTACTACACAGATGAGCAATGTCAAAAATATTGTAATGGCCTGCTCTTCAAGAGGGTTCAGAGGTATTTCTGTCCGATTTACAACTTGAGTGACTTCCCGAAAGACGGTTGTGTTGTTCTCCATTGTGTTTAAGTCCTGTGGCCACAACTCAGTTGAACTCCAGAGGCACAAAACAAGATGCCTAAATGCAGAAATGTGAGAGAAACAATAGATAGGGACTGTAAGAAAATGGTAGGGCGGGGCCGGGAGAGGGTTCATTTGCAAAAACAGATATGTTTGTTTGTGTGCAATCCAGAGAATATCAATCAAAACTGGTGTTGGTCAAAAGTGGATATGTCAATATCATGTTCACAACTTGTTTCCACTGCCCCCAAATGGCAAAAAAATATATATATTAATGAAATAACAGGAATCAGCAAACATCACCAAATTATGACTAGTTCAGCCACTCTAGTTTAAAATAAAGAGATATAAATAAAAGGTTAAACTTCAATCTTAATATTCTTCAACATTATTTAACTTTCTGTTAATCACTAACATCCATAAAGATGTGTATCCTGTGTTTCTCATAATGGACATATTCCTATCAGCCAGTTGACTGTGAAGGGAAAGGTTAAACCCACACTAAAGCCATTATGTTGACTGTTTGATCCGTTCTTTTTTTTTTTTTTTAAACAAATGAAGAAAGCCAGAAAAGACTGACTATCCTCTTAGAAAAAAATACATAACCCTCCCTCTTTATATTCCCGTATCCAAGGAAATAATGCAGAAATAAATTGTTACACATTTAGAGTTGATTCAGGTTAAGAAAATAAAAGTGTGGGAGAGTAAACAAATATTTTTAAGAGAAGAAAATGGGCAGCTTACCATCACTTGCAAAAGGCAGCTCTCACTCTCGCGTGGTAGCAGGTGCAATCAACCCAGAATCACAAATGAATGTCTTTCTCCAGAGGCGCTCTAGTCGTCCACATATGTCTCCCTATCTCTCTCTTGCACTCCCTCCCTTTTTCCCAGTGCACCCCTCCCTCTCTTTGCCATCACACACCATTACATCCACACTGCAACACACTGCCTTGTACAGCCACCAACTTAAAAATCAATTCCACCTCCCCATCCAAGCTCAAAATGTCATGTCAACCATTGAGGCCATGGCTGTGGCCATAAATCCTATAATTATCCAAAGAACAGAGGAGGTAGCCTGCAATTTAACACATCATCCACTGCAGTGATTGGCCATTGAGCACTAATTAGGAAGTAGACCTTTTTTTGCCATAGCAGACATAATTTAGTTAACATTTAATCTTCTGTGAAAAGCCAAATTTACATCTTTGGATACTCTGGTTTTGCACAGATTCAGGAGTGTAGAATTCAAAAAGTATCTTGAAGGACAAACAGGAACACACATCATAAGATTAAGATTTTCGCTATTCCTTTGAGGCACATTTAGGAATGCTTTCACAGCCCCTGGCACTATGTGGTAGATACTGATACTGTTTAAAACCTGCTCCCAATAGCCGAAAACATTAAGACACATCAAAACCGACCCACAAAATCCTTCTCAGAGCTATGGAAATAGATTCAAACAAACCATTCTTTAAACCTCTTTCTGTGGACAAGACTGTCGGTATGAATGCTAATGCATGACAGATGCTTGCAATTTTATCATTTCAAGTAGTTGCCAGTCACCAAGCACTCAGTCCACCAGGCTTCCTCTAATGAATAGATAACAGCTTCACAGAAGAAGAAAACATAATCCTGCAGAGAAGTTTCTTTCCAGGTAATTGTTTGATTGAACTGCTGCATGCTAAGAAGTCCATCCTATACTGCGTCTGAACGAATGAACAAATGTTAGACTGCTCGACAAACCCACTGACATTTATTTTTAGTTCCAGTTGAGGAAGGTATCAAAACATGCCAGGCTACATTTTAGGGTAATGTTTATAAAATGTAAGATACCTCGAATATTTGAGTCTTAATATTTAACTTAATGTAAACATTGTATAGAATCTTCAATGAAGAGCTGGAACAAACATGTACAGTGTGATACTGTCAGATAGTGTAAAAAAGTTGATTTTTCCACCCTTTAACATTCTTAAAGAGAATTAAAATGGGAAAATTGGATGTTAAGAGCTACATTTGATTTACATTTTTAATAATCTTTCAGTTCACTGCCTTTCCAACAATAAGCCCAGAGCTGTGACACACATAGTAAGCACAAATACATGAATAATTCATCATTTCTGTCTATCATCTTTACACAGTTTGATGAATTTTGAGACAATCATGAGTGGATAAAAAGTCAGAATAAAAAATAGACTAGATGATAAAGAGGTATTCTATTATTATTCTGGGATGGTGTCTTAAAATAAACTCCCGAAGGCTCATGGGAGTTTTAAGCAGAAGCGTACTGATAAAATGCAAAGGACCTGCAAAGGAAGTGATTTTTTTTTTTTTTTAGTAAGGCCATACTGATTAAAATAGGCGGGTGAATTATTGGATGTGCACATGAAACAGATTCATTTCATCTATAAAAGTCATCTAGGTCAATAAAATATTCAAAACATTGTAAGATCCAATCTATTGCTGTTCATTTTCTGACAGGTACTGTATTATTCTCTATCCTCATTTGTCCAAAGCACCATAGTGACATCTAGTGGGGCTCAGGGGTAAAAAAAAAGAAGCGAAACAAGAAATAACAGATTCATACTGAACCACACACGAGGTAAAACAACACTGCACACACAGTACAAAAAACATACAGTAAAACATGAGCTCTGTGACATTTGTGTGAAAAAAAACCTGTTAACATTCAGGCAAACACACACGTGGATGCAAAGTTAGCAGATGTGGTGGTACATCTATAAAAACCACATCAGGTTTGAGTGTGAGCGCCTAAGAAGACACCGTTGAGTGGTGACATGCCTGCACAGGAAAATGTGTTGTTACACAGGATGCTCTATCTTCAGTTTATGTTTTGCAAAATCAGACTTTTAGCATAAGAGTGGAGAATGATGTGTTACAAACCTTAAAGAAAAACTGTAGCCTACTGTAGGTAAGAAGACTGAGTCTACATGCAGCCACACTAGCAGCTCTTTGAGGCTACTTAGGCCCAGCAGTGCTTTGAGGTAAATGCTAACGGCAGCATGCTAATATGCTCAGAATCTTGACCATGGACATCCTATAATTTGTTAGCATGCTGGTTAACAATAAACACAAAGTACAACTGAAGCTGATGGGAATGTCATTAGATCTGCAGGTATTCGGTCTTAAAGTATTAGATAATGAAATTTTGACCTGATGATGGCGCTAGATTAAAAGCTAAGATATGAGCAGAGTTATTACAATTCATCCTGAGGTGGACATGCATGTTTGCATCAAATTTACTGGCAATCCATCGGTTATTTGTTAAGACATTTCACTCAAAACCACAAATGCCAACCTCTGCACTAGAGAGGAAAGTCTGGGGATCATTAGATAGGCTATACGGTGTGTAGGAGCCATGAATCTCTGTGATCATTTTTGTGCCCATGCATCAAGTGTGTGTTGAGATTACACTGGACAAGTGAAACCTTTGACATGCTGGTGGTGCTACGTGACAAGTCAGGGTCCACCCAGTCATGAGGAGTCGTCCTCTGGGCATAGAGTGTCTGTACCAAATTCCATGGCAATCCACTCAGTGGTTGTTGAGACATTTCAATAACACCCCTAAATATCAACGTCATGGTGGCGCTAGAGAAAAATTCAGGGGATCACCAAAGTTAGTCAGATTCATCCTCTGGGGACCAAACTATATCTGTAGAAAATATCATGGAAATCCATCAAATAATTGTTGAAATATCAAAGTGGTCAATGGTGGTTATCATCGTTGACTTCGTTTGATTCCGAAAATGTATGCACAGCTATTCTAATGATTTCTTTTTATCTATCTTTGAAATTATGACAACCGGTCACCGTTAGGCCTATGCGACAGTTTAAGGTTATCACCAAAACTAGTTAAGATTAGAAAAACACCGGTCCCCTCAAGTAGTACTTCTGGGAAATAAACATCCATTCCCCGGGTGAAAATCCTGTGTTTTGGGACCAATCCACCACCTCTACCTCATCCCTACAATACACAGTCCCATACTCAGTGTTTTGGTTATAATTACTACAGACAGTAGAGGGGGCTGCCTTACAGTAAACATCAATGTGGGGTTTACACTAATAAATACGTGGAATACATACGGACTACAGTGCATTACTTTTTGAAGCTATATGTACAAATAGTTCACGAGAACAGCCTGAAGTGGTGGACCGACACACCGACGTTGCCATCCCTAAAGCAAAGCAGCTTAAAAACATCTTTAGAAAAATTTGACAAACAAAGCATTGTCCTGTAACCATTCACCTAACCTCAACACAAATAGTCTCTTTTTGCTCTTTTCTACTCTGCTTCTCTTGTACTTTCTTCATCAAGTAAACTATTCTCCTCTCCTCCTGCTCTCTGAAAAAGGACGCAGAGATTTTCCTGCGCAGCCGTCTGGCGTAAACCTCGAGGAACACCAGAGAGTAGCTCATCAGCCAGAGACATCCCAGCAGGAGTGTGACTCCCAGGTTCGGAGCTGAAGTTGTCACATCGCAGAGCGCTGGCTCGGGGTTGAAAGTCCACTTGTAATCCTGGTGGAAGTTTGTGAGGTCCCGCGTGACACAGGATTGTGGGATGATACAAAAGGCAGGGGGGAACCACTGAACCTAGCAGGAGATTAAACAAAGAGCAAAACCTTAAAAGTGAGGAAGCAAATACTGCAGGTAGAATAAAAGGAACTGCAGTAATGTCTTACCTTATAATTGACACTTATGCTGGCAGATGTCGGTGGAAAGTCCAGTATCCATGGCATAATCGCCTGAACTATATGATACACAACATGATCCAAAGCTACTAATAAAGTTATTGCAATGAAATATAATGTTACCACAACCAGTGATATGAAGCAGGAGGTACATTCCTGACTTGTTATGTTGCGGCTTGTGGGACAAGTTGTATTTTTAGCAGCATGAGTCACTTTTTGCTGAAGCTCTTCGGAGATGTAGCCGTTATCAAACTGAACTGATGCCAGATAAGATTTTAAGTAGCGAGCAGATTCAAAGATTAGTAAAGCAACAAAAATGGCAGCAAGGATCCGGTTTGACAGCAGTTTGTAATCTTTTAGCAGGCCCCTCGCATGTGAGAAGTTGACCTCTATCTGTGCAATCATCTTAGTGAACCTGCTTTTGACTTCTGACACATCAACATGTGTGAAGTGATCCAACTTCCTCAAGTTGGTGACAATGCTCAAGTCTTCCCTTCTCACTTTGATGGTTTCCTCAACAAGGTCTCTCTTTGCTTTGTTCAAAGGTTCAGATGAGTTTAATAAAGTCTTTGTGAAACCCTCAGCGGTGCACTTCAGGATGCGAGCGACCGCTCCTACGTTCACCGAAATATTAGGAATGACGTTCAAAACTACAATCATGACGGAGGCTGTGATGAGGAGTTTGCGTCCCTGTTTGGTGCAGACTGTCGGCAGAGTCATGGTCAGCACACAGCGCAGAGGGTGACACAGGAACGAGACCAGAAATATGGCCACACTGTAGATGCAGGCAGTCTGAATGGACGCTTCATGGTTGTATTTCAGAGTCGTTGACAGCCAGTGATGAAGCAGGCCGCCAGTGATGATGGCGAGCGTGGCACAGAGAGACAGTAGAGTCAGGACGTCTCTGCTGACAGGTGCAGGTGCAGAGTAAACATCCCACAGGTAAAGCAGGATACATTTTAAAACCTGTCTGCAGGATCCTGTTCCGTTCCTGAGGAGAGAAAACACAACCTGAACAAAGTTGAGGTTGGAAATATTTTCTTTCTTGCCCAGAGTCAGATTAATTGAAAGTCATAAATTAAAACCTTTCTTATATCCATTGAATGTAAACTACATCAGCCAGCAGACAGTTAGCTTAGCTTAGCTTGGCTTAGCATAAAGACTGGAAACAGGGAAAACAGTTAGCCTGTCCAAAGGTTAAAAGTAATCTGCCTGCTAACACCTCTCTGTCTTTGTTGGTTGTCTTGCAACAAAGCTCCAGGAAATCATGAAACCTGGCCAAGGAATAGTCTGGCACATAACCCTCCATAAAACTACAACTTGTCGTTTTTACAATTCAGTTTTTGTACAGATTTAAGTTAAACAAACACGATACAACCATAGAATACAACTAATTATTTAGTGAACTTTAGAGGTGTTGGTCGGTGAATTGTTCTTACTAAAGCTAAAGATTAAAGCAACACTAACTTTTCCCGCTTCGGTCCCCCTACAGGTTGGAAGCGGAATTGTCCATTTCATTACATTATGCAAGTTTGCCAGATCAGGTAGCGGATCTGTAGTTCGAATGAGACATAATGAGACATTACGACAGCAGTAATGGACAATTCCGCTTCCAACCTGTAGGGGGACCGAAGCGGGAAAAATTCTCTAGTGTTGCTTTAAGGCTAACCAGCTGCTGGCTTCAGAAAGCAAATGTGCAAAATGGCACCTTAGGTATGAAGCTACAGTAGAACAAGGAGGTAATTAGCCTAGCGTAGCATAAAGACAGTCCAGTCTTTATGCTACGCTAGTTCAGGGGAAAACAACTAGCCTGGCTCTACCCAGAGTTCAAAAATACACTTACCTATGGAAGCTGACCGGCTGTGCTTGCAATTCTTTTTTACATCACATTACATTTAACTGATGCTTTTATCCAAAGCGACTTCTAATAAGTGCATTCAACCATGAAGGTACAAACTCGGAACAGCAAGAATCATACAGAAGAAGTACATTAGCTTTAAATAAGCCAAAACTACAAAGTGCCACATTTATTTTATCACCATCATCTTTTTAGCCAAGGTGCAGTCGGATTTTTAAATGCTGTTATCTCGTGATAACGAGTTAATGATCTAATCTCGTGCGAATGTGTTTTATACTTCTTGTGACTGTAATTCAAGTAATCTCATTTTTCATGGATGTTTATACCCTTTTTAAGCATTTTATTTTTGAAAACCAGATGTCATCACACGGGTTGTCACACGTTTATCATCAAGTCCGTCACCATCAGCTTGATCTGACCTCTGATAACCATTATGAGTAATAAAAAGAAACAAAAGATTGTGATCTTGGGGTAACGGCATTAAAAAAAATTTGCAAGGATGGCCCTTCTCAGCTTCTGTATTTACCAACATCTGTAAATGTAACTCATTTTTTTAATCTGTCCACAAACAGTCAACCAACAGCTACAATAATTGATCTGCCCAACTCTTCTGTGCAGTATCTTCACTGTAAAACCAAAATTTGTCAAGAAAGCAAATAAACTTATTTCCCAAAGTGTCAAACATGTAACTAAACTCCAAAAAATGAAGGATGGGGGAAGGAGAGTAGGATAAATTCTGAGAAAGATAATCTTCCACATGTAACTGATCTCTGTAAACCACAATGATAATGGGAAATTATGAGCAGCCTAATTTACTTCAACATGCAATTGCCAATTATGTACATCCTACAGTGGATACAATAAAAAAAAACTTATATATAGCCATTATAAGATCAGATAGATAGATAGATAGATAGATAGATAGATAGATAGATAGATAGATAGATAGATAGATAGATAGATAGATAGATGGATAGATAGATAGATAGAAAAATAAATAACAATTCTTACCTGACAGGTATAATAATATTCTTTATGAGGAACTGCATTCTTTCTACGACAATATGAGTTTAAGAAAAAACAGGGTTGGGAAGTGTTCTGTTCATTGACTGTGAAGGTTAGAAGAGGAACTTCTCAGAACAGTCACAGTCATGTTGATATTTGTGGGCTGCCTACAAGTTCCCACGTGGGATATTAAAACTGACGACTCTTCTCTATGTAAACCAAACATGACACAAAATCATATGGGGAGGCATGATGCAAACACACACACACACACACACACACACACACACACACACACACACACACACACACACACACACACACACACACACACACACACACACACACACGTGACACAGGTCACACTTTTTCAGTGACATACGATTTGGAAATATGCAATTTGTATTGTTTGTTTCAGCCAACAAACACTCACATTATGTAGAAATCACCCTCCTCCATTTCAAAATGTGTTTGACACTACAAGATTTTATTTTGTTTTGTTTTTAACATTCATCTGCTGAAGCTGTACGAATATGTAGCTGTTTGGCTGCATTTAAGCTCTTTACTGACCCTTTCGACTGTTGAACTACTGTTGGTATAACTGTTGTGTATTTTTTACTCTCTTTTTTTTTTTTTTACTCTTTTTACTACTTAGTCTTGTGCACTTTATGTGGACGTATACTGGACTAATTTGACAGGTAGGCGGTCTATACTTTTGGGAATTTGGTTTCCTTGTTACCGTTCTTATTCATTTTACAAAACCTTTGGTCGTTTGTCTCTTATATTGTCATTTTTGAATTTGCTGTCCAATACTGG
The DNA here is from genome assembly GCF_010015445.1 of Perca fluviatilis. Lineage (NCBI taxonomy): Eukaryota > Metazoa > Chordata > Actinopteri > Perciformes > Percidae > Perca > Perca fluviatilis. The sequence continues at coordinate 11,848,860 of NC_053116.1, forward strand.
TTTTACAGTTTCACATTTGCTTCAAGTCAAAATGGAAAAAAAGGTATGACCCTCCCCCAACAATTTATCAATACCTTCTACACTGGTTTGCGCTTGACATCGATATACAGATTCCCATTGTTTTTTTAACAACAATGACATATGTGACTAAACCTCTGCATTCTCATCTGACGCATCAAACTCCTTTGTTATGGTATGGTGGCCATTTCAGTAGATTTACTCACTAACGTTGTTGTGAAACACATTAAGCATGGAAACTAAATGCAAATTTCCTGCATTACTGCATTACTTCAAATACTAAGTTACTCCTTTGAGACCATTCAGCAAAGGACACTGGGTAACATTCAACACACAAACTGGTTGCTATGGGCTCGTCTCTAGGCTTCCTCCACTTCGCCGTTTAAACAAAGTGAAATAAATGTATAAAAGTCCAAATCTACACAAACCCCGCAATCAGTTAGTAAGCTGACATCAAATGTGGCATTTAGGAAACCTTTATTGCAAACTTGGCACGGTAAGATGTCCAGACTAGTAACATTCATTTTCGTTTTTTACGTCTTGCTGCTCCCATCGTCAGCCAGGAAATATTTGTTTTAATTCAATTCAATTCAATTTTATTTATAGTATCAAATCATAACAAAAGTTATCTCGAGACATTTTACAGATCGAGTAGGTCTAGACCACACTCTATAATTTCCAAAACCCCAACAATTACAGTAATTCCCTCAAGAGCAAGCATTAGCAGTGGCTATCGCGACAGTGGCAAGGAAAAACTCCCTTTTAGGAAGAAACCTCGGCAGACCCAGACTCTTGGTAGGCGGTGTCTGACGGGCCGGTTGGGGGTGTGATGAACAGTGGTGATAATAGTCACATTAGAGGTCACAGTGACTTCGAAGGTTATCGTGGAAGTTCATGTCATAGCAGGGCACATCGTGTCATACTGAGTACTGCAGTCCCCTATACCGGATCCTGACTACTCTGTGCATAGGAACATTACAGCAGGGTGTTGCGGGATGTAACGTGGCGCTGCAGAGCATGGGTGTATGCGGCGGATGCAGCAGGACGCAGCAGAAACATAAAGACTCCGGGGAGTAAACTCCCCAGAGCTAGATTAGTAACAAGCAATTCTGGGACAGGATGCATACAAAAGTAACAAGTAGAGATGAGAGAGCAGCTCAGTGTGTCATAGGAAGGAAACAGCCTCCCCTGCAGTCTAGAATTATAATAGCATAACTAAGAGAGGCAGGTTAAAGAGAGGTGCCTGGTCGGGCTAGAACTCTCCCCAACCGGATCGGGCTGTACTGGCCTGCCTCCCTCTACTCTCGCTATATTATTAATTATACAGTATATAAAACTGATGACTACGAGGAGAAGCAGGTGGGCCGGGTTAGGTGGACGCTGCAACTCCTCACTCCCTAACTATAAGCTTTATCAAAGAGGAGGGTTTTCAGTTTACTCTTAAATGTGGTGACGGTGTCTGCCCCTCGAACCCAGACTGGGAGGTGGTTCCACAAAAGCGGAGCCTGATAGCTGAAGGCCCTGGCCCCCAGTCTACTTTTAGAGACTCTAGGAACCACAAGCAGAGATGGGAAGTAACGAAGTACAAATACTTCGTTACTGTACTTAAGTAGATTTTTCGGATATTTCTACTTTACTTTACTATTTTTTTTTGTGGCGACTTTTTACTTTTACTCCTTACATTTTAACACGAATATCGGTACTTTCTACTCCTTACATTTAAAAAATTGGCTCGTTACTTTAGTTTTGTACAAGAGGTCGTAATGTCGGAGAATAGCGCGGACGCAGAAAAAAATGTGAGAAAAAGAGACTGCTGTCCGGAGGATAATCAGTTGAGATGGTGTGTGTGCGTCCTTGAGAACTGTAAGTCGTATAACTTATGTTGTCAGTTCATTTAAGCCTGTTGTTGTATTGGTCTATAGTTCCTGCACAGTTAAAGTAGGTTAGCTAGTGATTTAGTTGTTTGTGTTCTTCACCTGTTAGCTAGGTTTCACGTTGCTTGTAAAGCATCAAAAGAAAGAAGTTGTCTCTGTCCGTGTTTTACAGCCCCCCCATGGGGCGCGAAGTTTGAAACCAGCATCAGCTATAAATACGGTCCTAATCTAGTCCTCACTAGCAAGTTTCAAATAATTTCACTGGAGTTACCGTTATTATTTTTCACGTGATCAATACCGAATTCAATCTAATTGGATGGGAATATACTGTAGGCTACATTGCATGTAACGCACCACTACAAGACGACTCGACAGATTCGGCCGCATTCTGCATTCATTTGCGGCAAATAATTGCAGCTTGATGGTGGTAACGTTAGCACTAGTAGTATGGACGGCGACATGATTGAAAATGAAGAAAACAGAGATCCCAGAGATTAGGCAGACAAGCAGCAAGACATTCCCAATCATCCCTGGCCTTATCTGAGAGAGATGTTTGAGATAGGCTAGGAGGCATCAAGTATGACTCCTGGCCAATGTGCTGTGTAACTCTAAAAGTATGGGGAACTTCTTAATTAATCTATGTTTAGTAATTCATATTGTATCCTTTATTTTCTTTCTATATTTGAGCACACACACATACATGTAGATTCCTTTAAATGTTAAGTGGACGATTAAAAAAGAGAAACTGGATCTGTGAATTCTCACAGAATCACAATTGAATTCATATCTTGCTCAGTCAGAATCTTATTAAGCTGGAGTCCCAGTCTCTGTCACAATAATCATATATGTGATGTTTGGCAGACATCCATGTAGACAATGGCATATAAAGAGCCTGGTTTTTATGTCCACTGAAGTTTCTCATCTTGCACTCTAGTAACGTGTGTGGTCCAGGTAGCTTTGCATAAAAAGTGGTTGTCATTCGCAAGGCTACTTTTACTTTTATACTTTAAGTACATTTCAAAGCCTGTACTTTGTTACTTTTACTTAAGTAAAGAAGTTAAATCAGTACTTCTACTTTTACCAGAGTATTTTTTAACACAAGTATCTGTACTTCTACTTAAGTACGGGAAGTGAGTACTTTTGCCATCTCTGACCACAAGTAGCCCCGCATTCCGGGAGCGCAGTGCTCTAGTGGGACAATAAGGTACTAAGAGCTCTTCTAGGTATGATGGTGGAAGAGGATTTTAAATTCGATCCTAGATTTCACAGGAAGCCAATGCAGAGAAGCTAATACAGGAGAAATATGATCTCTTCTCTTAGTTCACGTCAGAACACGTGCTGCAGCATTCTGGATCAGCTGGAGAGTCTTAAGGGACTTATTTGGGCAACCTGATAATAAGGAATTGCAGTAATCTAGTCTAGAAGTAACGAATGCATGGACTAGTTTTTCAGCATCATTCTGAGACAGGATATTCCTAATTTTGGCAATGTTACGAAGATGGAAAAAGGCTATTCTTGAGGTTTGTTTTAAGTGGGCGTTGAAGGATATATCCTGATCAAAAATAACTCCCAAATTTCTGACAGCAGTGCAGGAGGCCAGGGCAATACCATCCAGAGTAGCTATATCCTTAGATAATGAAGTTCGGCGGTGCGTTGGTCCTATCACAATAACTTCAGTTTTGTCTGAGTTTAACATCAGGAAATTGTGGGTCATCCAGGATTTTATATCCTCAATACACGTTTGAAGTCTTGCTAACTGACCACTTTCATCTTGCTTAATTGACAGATATAATTGGGTATCGTCTGCGTAACATTGATAGTTAATTGAGTGTTTCCTAATAATATTACCTACAGGAAGCATATATAAGGAAAATAGAATTGGTCCAAGCACTGAGCCTTGAGGAACGCCATGGCTAACTTTAGCGTGCTTGGAGGGTTTATCATTAATGTTAACCAATTGGGATCGCTCAGAGAAATAGGACTTAAACCAGCTTAGTGCGATTCCTTTAATGCCAACTAAGTGTTCCAGTCTCTGTAACAGGATGGTATGGTCAATAGTGTCAAATGCAGCACTAAGATCTAGTAAAACAAGAATGGAGACAAGTCCTTTGTCTGCAGCTGTTAGAAGGTCGTTAGAAATTTTCACCAGTGCCGTCTCTGTGCTATGATTCTTTCTAAATCCTGATTGAAAATCATCAAATAAACCGTTGCTATGTAGAAAATCACATAACTGATTAGCAACCACCTTCTCAAGGATCTTGGATAGAAATGGAAGGTTAGATATAGGTCTATAGTTTGCTAAGACCTCAGGATCTAGGGTGGGTTTTTTCAGAAGAGGTTTTATCACAGCTATTTTAAATGACTGCGGTACATAACCTGTTAATAAGGACATATTGATCATATCTAGTAGTGAAGTGTTTACCACGGGTAACGCTTCTTTGAGTAGCCTCGTTGGGATGGGGTCCAAGAGACAGGTAGATGGCTTAGCTGAGGATATCTTTAACATTAATTGTTGAAGGTCTATAGGATAAAAACAGTCTAAGTATATGTCGGGACTAGTCGTTCGTTCTAGCGGTCCTGGATTTAAAGATGAACTGTTAGAAGTTACAGCTTTTTACTAAAGCAGTATATGGAATCAGATGTATTACCTACCACCATTTGGTTGTTTTGTGTTATTTAATCTATTTATAAAATATCTGGTCATGCCAGACGTAAATATTCCACTCATTTTTTTAAACAATGCAATTATCCGTTTCAGCCACCAGGGGAACACCGCTCCCCCTGCCCCACAGCCAAATCATGGGTCAGACCCATCTGGTAGCGAAGGAGGGCCGAGACTGAGAGCTACATGGAAAAATATGCACCAAACAAGCCACTTTGAAATTTTTCTGTTTCTATGAATCCAAAAGTTTGGTGACCCCCACCCCCCTGGACTAAAAAATGTTGGATGACCCTCCCCTCAACAAAGAATAAAAAGACATGGCCCTCCCCTATTTTCCTCCGGTGGTCCATTCCATAAATACTACATATTTTGTGTCACTAGAGATACATGGGAATTAGTATACAATTATAGTTCCAGTTATCATTGATACGGAAATGCCAATTTTATTTTTTTATGAGTAACAACTGAATAGTAAGATATTTCTAATCTGTCTTAGGATCCTCAAAAAATTTAGCCTAAATCAGCTTTGGTTCAAATCAAAGTTTGTTTGAGTTGTGCAGACAGTTGGGTACATTCTGTTCTCGTCTGGTTTCAGTTGTTTTTTATAGTTTTGCATTTAAACACCATGGGTCGTGTTGCAATGACCCTGCTAACACTCAGTAACAACCACAGCCTTGAACTGGTTAACCATTGTTGTCGGGCCTTGTGTTTTCAGACAGACAAACGCGTTGATGATCAACAAACACTGGAAGTACTTTACAACTGTGCACTCTTTCTGGCTCTGTTTGTGTGTGCAAAGGCCAAAATGTGTTGAAATATGTTTTAAACCTTCAGCAGTACAGGCACAGCTATTCAAAACCTGAGGATTGAAGGTCATTTTGGGATAAAAACTCAAACACAACTTAGCTGTTGCAAATACTCTAATAACAAAGGTGTTTTCTTAACAATAAGCTTGCTATGTGCAGTCATTACAGGCAAATACAGAGATTAAGTGCAACTAAATCATCATAATATAAACTCCAACAATTTTTTTATAACAACAGTTATATATATGAATGCAAATCATCATTTACACTTTTATTAGTCAGGATTCATACTCTAATGTAGAAAAGATTTAAAATAATGTTTATGTGCTATGGCATTAAACATGCATCATATAATACATAAACAAGTAACATGATCTCTCAGTAATTTTAACCAAAAACAATACATATTTAAAAATAATTATTCACAGAGGTGTCTCTCATTCTTCCAGCTGAGGTCAGTCTAGCATTAATACAAACTCTGCAGTCTGACTGTGGAGTTTCCTAAAATATTTTAAAGAGAACTCTTCAGACATCTCACTGTCATTGTTGTTGAGGTTAAATGTAAAAAAAAAAAAAAGTAGCTTGTTTTTAACTTAAAACTTGGAGTATGCCATTACCAACAGTTCCCGGCATGAAATCCTGGCACTCGAGAGACTAAAAAGACACTTGAGTAACAAACGTATTAAATTCATCACTGAAAGGTAACAGCTGAAACTCCCAGAGGCTTCTGACATTTTAGTGACACAAATGAAGACGTCTACAGACAGACTTTTGTCCCTGTTTAGTGTTAAATCTTTACACAATCTTCTGATACTCTTTGGGATGAGTGATCAGAGTGTAGCATTGAGTGACTGGACAGGTGATAGGCGCACATCAGTAACAACAGCGGACGTGTTGATGGGGTGAGCCCATTCTGGATACACGTTCAAGTCAAACATGGCAACGCCCCACGTATTCATAGCCAGAGAGACTGAGAGGATACCCAGGATGTTCATCACAATGCCAGTTTTCACCTGAGAATACAGGAGCAGAAAACACGAAGCTATAGGTGATGAAAGGTGACAATAGGTTTTAGTGTCCGATGTGAGGATCTTACCATGTCTTTGACCATGAGATGTCCCGTTGCAAATGCGATGGAGTTGGGTGGTGTGGACACTGGCAGCATGAAGGCATATGAACATCCTACTGTTGCAGGTATCATGAAGTACAGAGGGTTCACTGAGACACGAATAGCCTGCAAAGACAAAGTCGAAGCAAAGTCATCACATTTTAAGGATAGGATGTAAGTCATTTAGTACTTTCATGACCCCGTTATTGCAAACTTATTTCATATGAAAAAGCGTTGTTCAAACCCACACAAATTTATGTTTTATCCAAGATCTAAAGTGCCCAAATAACTCAGGCTTAGCTGCAAAGAAAAGGACGCACATGACGTCTAGATTATAAGACAAAATAAGAGAAAAATGTAGTTCCAATGAAAACTGTTCAAATAAGATAATTTTAAAACCTGGGCAAAAACAACCAAAAGTATGTGCATTGGCTGCATTTCATAGAGGTCAGTAGCATGGGTGAACTGACCCTTTAAGGAAATTTGGGTGGTCACGGTTCAAATGTTTAGGACATAAACGATTCTCTGAGTGCGTGCAGATAATGATTACTGACAACAGCAGTTAATGTCCAACAGGCTACAACCATAACATCTATTGCAAGTGTTTTACAAGCATACGAAGCCTTTGACGAACATAAAGAACCAGGTCAGCAACAAACCATGTTCCTGTACAGTTCATGAGTTGCCGTGCCGGTTTGTCTACTGTACTGTCATCTTAATGGCCATTTCATAACAGGAACACAGAATCCAACCCAATTTATATCTTTAAGTTGAACACCAGTCTTACCAGTTCAGCAATGACGGGTAGAAATATGATAATTGTGGCAGTGTTGCTGGCGAACTCAGTGAAAAGGGCCAGGAAAGCAGTGATCAACATCACAGCTGCAGCAGGAGGGACCTCGGCCAAAGGCTGGAGGTGGCCTCCGATCCAGGAGGCCAGTCCAGACTCCTGCCAAAAGCCACAAGATTGGGGTCAAAGGTCAAAGATCCAATCTCAACACAATGAAACAAAGAGAAGAACAGAACCCAACAGAGCAGAACAGCAAAGAGCCAACAGAACAAAAGAGATGCATTTATTACACAGACGTATGACATGCAAACTCTAAAGTCACTAATCTTGCATTCAGCTGGAAATAAACTTTGCCTAGAGTTTAGATGAGAAGATTGAGACATTCGCACTTCCAGATTTATGCATTAAATATAATCCTACAGCCAGCAGGCAGTTAGCTAGCCTGGCTCTGTCCAAGGGTAGCATAATCTACCTACCAGCACCTTTAAAGTTCTCTAATTAACACATTATATATAGTTTGTTTAACCTGAAAAAAACAAAAAATGTTACCTCACAAGCTTTAGCCATAGCGAAGCCGCCTCCGAGCAACAGGATGATATTCCAGGGAACAGAGTCCTGAGCTTTCTTCCATGATAAGAGTGGGACATAAGGAGTATTTGACGCTAAAGGGAAGACATGGAGGGAAACAAACAATTAAGAACTCCAATTCAAGATTATCATATAATAAATTGCGCTCATGTTTTATGAGCACAATGTTTTCTACAACATCAGTGTTGTCAGCTGATTCCATAAAAGATGTATGCAGTTCAAACTTCTAAATCACAACTGTATACAGTAAACAATGTCTTGTTTACTTCCTGCACAAAAGGGTGCATTTCACAGCTTTAATCAAGATTTTAATAAAAGAGACTCAGGGGCACTATAATGCTCCTTTGGCAATTCAAAATGTTTTTAATAAGTCTAAAAGTCCAACTGCAATCTGAATTTTAGAGTAAAAACTCCCCCACAAATCTAGAGTGTTTATTTCATGTTTTATACATGTATGATGATCTTTTGTTACTATATCCTACAGTTTTGGTGGGATGAAGACAATTTTCCACTCCACAATTTTCACATTCAAAACATTTGACCTACACTGAGAGGGACAAATGAGCCCCATGATTTGCTTTTCTTTTTTTTCTTTTTCTTGCGTCCAGTGGTTTATTTGATCAGCTGAAAATAATACACACACACACACATGCACACGTGTCTCCAGCACACACCAAACACGTGCGTACAGTTTGTACGCATGTTCACACAAACACACATACACAAACAAAAACCCCAAAGTGTGACAACATAGCGTTTAGAGATTATTCTAATCACAGAAACAGAGAAACTACAGTTTCAGCTTCAGACTCTCTAATCTACATTATTAACATTCCTCAGCTTATTTACAGTATCCGCAATAGTGGGTGCCAGAGACACAGACCAAATGTCTTTAAATCGTTCACAAATATTTGGTCATTAATATCAACTTCTGACTCGACCCAAGCTGCTAACTGGTTGCTTCCATTTGTTATATCTCTTTATTAGATGGTATTCTCCCTTTTTTCCAGCACAAATCAAATCTAATCAAAATAGTTTATTTATACCATAACTTAAATCACATTGTCACAGTGATTAAAATAATAGGTTAGATATCAAATATCGCTGAAAGTCCTATGTCCGCTAAATGAACCGCTAATAGGTGTGTTCTTTTAGAGCTCACTGACCGTGAGGGTCGAACCACCAGCTCAGAGAAGGTTTCTGCGAGGGGAAGAAGAACAATATGGACACAATGATCACACCAGTGACTGCGTCTGAGACGTACCTGCAGGACAACGAGGAAGGGATCTTTACTAGAGAAAGATAATGAACAGGCTTCTCAATACATACGTTCTGTGTTCATTTCCAAACAAGAAATGACATAATAACAAGCAAACTACTTTATGTTTTTCATCACATGTGCCTCTCTTACCCTTTTTTAAAAAACACAGACCAGCCAGTGACGAATTTGGGATCTCTTGTGAACAGCAGAACAGCAAACAATACAAAAAAGAAAGCGATCGCTCCCTCTGCAAAACTGAAAGTGAGCAGGTAAAGTTAACAGTCAGTAAACAAGGCTCGGTGATATAAATGTCCTCCCTCACCGTGTATTGCATGAGATTTGCAGACACACACAATCCTCACTTTATGGGCCCCAGATTTCTGTAATCTTCGTCTATTAGAGCCTTGGCTCTGACCTCTGCCTTGGCTCTCCGGTCGTGTTGCGTGAAGCACAATCTGCACACAATAAAAACACACTGTGTGACACATGGAAATCTAGAAATGAAAATGACTGCACTCCATATCTACAAAGATTATCTACAATTAAAAGCCTTTTCCCTCATATGAATATAAATCAATATAAATAAATAACCATCTTGACCTTCACTGTTTTGGCTAAAAATCAGCGCAACAACATGATTGTATAAAGTTTCTTAAGTGAGCAAGTAAAGTTTATTTATACATACAACCCTTAACGGATAAAAATATCAAAGTTCTTCACAATAAAATGAAATACAATCAATAAAAGACATAAGAAGGAAAAATCAGACACCCATAAAAAACCCTCGTCAAACTAAAAGCAGGTTTGAATAACAGTCTCCAACTGCTTTTTAAAAGAATTAAGAATTTAAGAATCAAAATCAGAACTTAAACAATGTAATCTGCAATAAGCAAATGTCTAACACCACATTACCGTGTATTCAATCCCCCGTGGAGAAACGCGATCCAAATCCATCCCAAAAACAGGAAGAGAAGCATGAGCGGGAAAGCGAATGCAAACCAAGAGCCAAAATTGATGAGGTCGCAGTCTGGAAAGTAGCTGTAAAACAAAGTAGCTGATTGTTTCTGATGATGCAAAGTTTTCACTGTTTAAACGCTGCACACACAAAAAAAGAGAAGTTACCTTTTCAGCTGTCCAATCAGGATGAGGTTGGGCGCGGTGCCTGTCAGCGTTGCGGTCCCTCCGATACTGGCTGCATAGGGAATACAGATCAAGAATCCTTTCCACACCTTCAGCTGATAGGCCGACTCCTTTTGGATCTCCTCAGCCGTCCTCATGTCACTCTGCTCCGTCTCATCTGTCCTTTTGATGTTTCAAGAGACATGATTACATCAAATGAACTGTGAATAAGTATATTCATTCATTTTCATCAAAAGAGTTTAACACGGGACTAAGACATTTTAGGATATACGCTTATTTGCTTTCTTGCTGAGAGAAAGATGAGAAAATGTATACAGCCGGCAGCTTGTTAGCTTAGCGTAGCAGAAAGACTGGAAACAGGGGGAATCAGCTAGCCTCGCTCAGTCCAAAACTAATTAAATCAACCTAGCAGCACCTCTAAAGATCATTAATCAACAAATTATATCTTCTTTTTAAAATCTGTACAAAAAAAAGTGTACAAATGACAAGTTGTAGTTTTACGCGAGGTTTTGTGCATTGTGCAAGACTATTTCTTGGATTTTATTTTAACTTTCGGACAGCTGAACAGCTGAGCTGTTTCCCCTTGCTTTAATGCTAAGCTAACGGTCTCCTGGCTGTTGTGTCATATTTACCATACTGGCACGAGAGTATTCTCATTTAACTCTTGGTAGGAAATCACAAAAGCAAATTTCCCAAAAGGTCAAATTTCTTTAAAAAAAAAAACGCCATCCAAATTCAATCCAATTTGTTTTAAATGTTGAAGGATGTATAGGCTTGTGTGAAACGATCTCAGAGTTTGTTTCTTACCCATCTATTGACAGCATTAATTTTTCTGAAGGCATTGAGGGCAGGGACTGCAGCTTTACAGTAGACTGACCTGAAAGAAGGTGAAACAAAGAGTTGCTGTCATGTAGTAGTATAAGCAAGAGTTTTTGCTCTTTGTGTGTGTCGGGGGCAGGTTCATTTATACTGTTCATATATTTAATATATTACTTTAGGTCCATCCAGCATCATTTATCACCTACCAATTGGATATTTGCTAACTTTGTATACCAGGACAGTGTATTGGAAAAACTGTACAAAGTTCACGACTTAGATTACATATTAAACGCTAGTAAAGATAAGGTTTTCTGTCATTTGGGGTCAGTGGAAAATGCTGGTCACACAACATTGACATATAATCACATTATAAAGTTGGTTTTCCAACACATGTTTGCTTATAGTTACACATCCAGCAGTTACAGAGCAACATTATGATTTATTTGAAGTCGGGATTCTGGCCATTGGATGAATGTAAGTTAAAATATTCTCTTTCTTTTTGCTTTTATTCTCTTTCTCTTTCTTTCTTTTTACTGTTGAGAAAAAAAAAAACATCTGGCTCTTTGGCTGCTAAATGCTCCACTATGTTCACCAACTAGTCTCTAAGCTGTCTGTCTGTTTGGGGTTGAGTAGGTAGTGTACATGGGTTTATCAGAGCTTTTGAGCTGCTTACTGCGGATGAAAGGTTTATGAGAGCAATGCGACTAAAACAGTAAAGTTGTGGGCAGGAAAACTTAAAAGATGAGCTAAAAGTTGTTAAGATGCTCAGTAGCACTGAGGGAAACTCAGAGTTGGTGATTATTCTCGATGGGCTCATCACTACACCTTTCACGTTATAGATAGTCATTTCATCTATTGTTAAAATAAAAATATTGATTAGAGCAGCTCCAAGTAAACAGTCATTCCCCATGTCAGGTAAACAACATGAAAAATACCATTTATTAGGTCATTCTCAGGATCCTCTGTGGACTTGCTCTTCCTTTTCAGGGTCTCCAGGTCTCCAAACAGACTCTCTAGGATGGCATTAGCAATAGGGAGCATCATGGCTGTGGTGGCGGTGTTGCTGAGCCACATGGACAGGAAGGACGAGGTCAGCATCATTCCCAGTATAAGCCTAGGGAAATAATTCAATCTCAAATGAATGCCATTAATCATTATCATAGCTGCTGACTTGGAAGATGTTCTTTTTGGAATAAGGAGCACGCTACCTTAGAGGGGTAAGGTTGGCGATATTCTATATTTTCTTATTGTCAATAAAATCCATGAAGACTAAAAACCTAAATCTTTAAAATGGGTCACAAATACATACTTTTTTTTAAAAACATACAGTATATAATTTCCTTAATCATTTCCTCTCATGACTACCATCAGCAGAAGAATGGTGTATCATAGGTCAACTCAAAATAAGCTACGGAGCCCATATTCATCATTATTAAAGAAGATGTTGCACAGTAGGTGTAGGCTAAGTGTTTTTGAGAGAATAAGAGAATATAAAAAAACAAAACACTGTTGTGCTTCTTCCACCTCCGGGAGGGGCATCTTAATATTTCCAATGCCTTCTCAATCTATCAATCAGTTAATAAATCAATCAATCAATCAATTGATTACAGTGAAATGTATTCCCATCAGCTCCTTCACACATCCCACTAGCCTACAGTGCAACAGTGTGGCTCACTCAAATGTTGAAATAGTTTTTTAAAACAATGGAGCTCTATAGTACTATATAAGATATATCAGGTTTTGGCTACACAGGCAATACTTGTTAGTAGATCCATTTATTGTTGGTTTTGTTCTTTAAATGAGATTTGTTGGGAATAAGAACAATACAGAATATCACCAGACGTATCCTTTAAAATGTTTTTCCTGTAAAGATTTCTTACCAGGCTGGTTTTACTCCGACAATAGTGAGGACCTTTAGGGCGATTCTGCGATGCAGGCCCCACTCCTCGATGGACGACGCCATCACAAGACCGCTGAGGAAGAGAAAATTGGTTTCCAGGAAGTACTGAGGACAGACTGTTTTGGATGGAAGAATTCCCAGTGTTGGGAAGAGGCAGACCGGAAGCATTGCCGTGACGGCCAGAGGAAGGGCCTCTGTGCACCAAAACATAGCCATCAGCACCACCACATAAAGACATTTTCCCTCCTAAAAGATAAGCAACATGTGGTCATTAATGTTTAGCCAACTTTAAAAAGAAGAAAAAGATGTGACAGGGGAAAAAAAGGAAGAAATACAGTGACTTTGTCAGAGAGAGAGAAATTGCATTCATGTGCAACTGTGTGCATAAGAGGCATGCTTCTGTATAGTTAAATACAATGCATAAGGAATAGTGTACAGTTTGTGGCATAAATATAATTGCAGGGGGTGGCAGTAGCTCAGTCAGTAGGGAGTTAGGGAGTTAGGTTGGGAACCGGAGGGTTGCTGGTTCAAGTCCCCATACGGACCAAAGTATGGTGGTGGATTGGTAGCTGGAGAGGTGCCAGTTCACCTCCTGGGCACTGCCAAGGTGCTCTTGAGCAAGGCACCGAACCCCCAACTGCACAGGGCGCCTTTCCATGGGCAGCTCCCTCACTCTGACATCTCTCCATTAGTGCACGTATAGGTACTGAGCATGTGTGTGTGTAATTCAGGCCAGTGTGTAATGTGTGTAATAACAACAGAGTGAAAACATTGTAATTTCCCCTTGTGGGATTAATAAAGTATACATTACATTACAAATCAATACAGGTGCTGGTTTAATGTAATATAAACATAATAAATGAATATATTTTGTAGATTTAGGTTATTGAGATGGGGCTGCAGCTAACATAGTGTAGTATTTTTTATTATAAGTAGGCCTATACTTCATAATTCCACTCCACTACATTTAAAAAAGGAAAATATTGTACTTTTATATCTATTTGACACTTATAGTTACAAATTACTTTTTACATAAAAACATGATTGAAAAACATGATATGCTTTTTAGATATGATATGATGCAGTAGGCTACTAATTGAGTAGTATACAAATACAAATATAACATGCTCTTATATGTATTTATTAGTGATAAAACACAATAAAACATAATTGCATAAAATTCTATAATAATAATAATAATAATAATAATAATAATACCACTTTGAAAGGAGGTATTCTGCATAATGAGTTTACTGTTCAGTGCATTTTGCTGATAATACTTCTGTACTTTTACTTAAGTAACATTTTCAATTCAGGACTTTTACCTGTAATGGAGTATTTTTAGACTATGGTATAATATTTTTATTTAAATAAAGGATCTGAGTACTTCTTCCACCACTGAGTCTCGGTCTGATGATTTCATTCATTAGACTATTTGTGACAAAAAAAAGACGAGAAATAGCTTAAATCACTCACCTTTTCTGGCAGAGTAAAAAGTAATGGCAGAAACACCAGTGGAGTGAGCAGGAGAATCAGCTCTTTGTGGATGCACCACAGCTTGTTGGACACAACTGATAGTTTCATCTCTGGAGTGAACTTTAGCTCTGTTCAGAGGGAAGGGAGCTCTAGAGTGCCTGAGGGGAGCCTGATATAGGACGTACTTTGAAGACTCTGTCCGAGTACAGAGAAGATTAACTACTTGCCACTACAGTTTAACTCCTCGTAGGGTGGTGACAATGGCTGACAGACTTCAATACGACATCTGGTAGACCTTTTCGTGTATAGACAAGATTTTCTGTTTGTTCTGGAAAGCCTGTTAAACAGAAGAGTCACCATAGTGCAGCAGCAAGTTGCAGCAGGACTTTATCCGGGTTTATTTAGGCACTGTGATTTGGTTCCCAGTTTGGGCAGTTTGCTTTTGTCCCGTTGATTTCTCAGTAAGAGGCCAAACACAAGTGCAGCTTAAGAGCAGCTTGCAGGTTGGTGAACCAGGGATTGTATATATAGGCAAAACAACATCAAGCTACAATAACTCACATCTTTCACAAAAGTAGGCTACCACCACAACTCAAGTAAAAACCCTGCAAGTAAAAGTACAAAAGTATTACAATGAAAATATAGCCTATAAATACCAACAGTAAATTTAGGCTCATTATGCAATATGCAGAATGGCCCATTTCAGAAATGACTGGATTCATCTTTAATTGTTGATGCATTGATGTGTACATCACTTTAATGTTGCAGCTGGTAAAGCCTGGTCTAATTACAACTATAGCCACACATCTTCATACCTAAATGACATTATAGGTCGATTTCCAAAGACTCCCAAAACGGCACATAGCCTACAACCGTTCTATTTACGGCCACACAGTGGCAGTTCAATCATGTGTCCGTTTTATTTAACACTCAAAGTAGTCTGGAGCAACGGAAGTACAGTTCCAGGATAAAGCCTGACATCCGGCGAGTGGTCAGGCGTTGCCCCTCGACCTTCGTCTCTATGTGTGTTGCCGTTCCCAAATCCCTTCACTACGGGAAACAACAACAACCTTCGCAAGGTTTGAAGAAAATTTGGATCGTGCAATAAGGCAGGCCTGCTTGGTTCTTTTGGTGAATGATTGTAAAAATTAACAAAGAATATGTTTACAGCATTGACTATCTAACTGGGACGGTTTGGGGCCAATTGGTGGGATTGCTGTGGACAAAGTACGAAGTAAGAACACTGGTAAGAACAAATCACATTTAACCGTGTATCCAGCGTATTTAATTAGCTCACGTTACTCATTGTGTAAACAGTGAACTTCCTGACTTATTGTGGCCTTTTGGCTGTCCTGGACCCTGAATGTTGTCATCAGGTGTGCCACCAAATCATTAAAACTGAGTAAACGCTTCAGGCTTTGCTCTAAAGTTCTGACATGCTACAACCTCCTTGGAAAGAGGAAGAAATGTTGTGCATCGCCTAAGGGAATTTTAGAATCAGTAGGGAAACACAGTACATTTAAAGCTAAATTGTGTAAGAATTTCTCCCATCTAGCGGTGAAATTATATATGACAACCAACTAAATATTACTTTCTACCCCCATTCCGAGCGTGTTTCAACTCCTATGGTGGCCAAATCTGAAATTAGCTCTTAGTATCTCCGTCGTTTACACGCAGCTGTTCTAGCCACTCCAATATTAACTTTGGTCTTGTTGCTTTGCCTGTCGCGTTGTCGTTTTAATTCTCTTTTTCACTTCCCTGGTGAGTAATCGCCCACTGGCATTCGTCACGGTGCCATCGAGTGTAAGAGGGTGAAAGGCGGCGGTATGTCCCTCTTTGGCTAATGTATTTTAAAGATGGAGGCGCAACATGGCGGTCGTCATTCAAGCGACTCGCTCGATTGTATTCTGAGTGATTTTAAATGGCAGATTCTACGCTTACGAGAATACTTTGATTAGTTGGTACAAGTAATTACACATGAATGAGCACATATTTGTGAAAGAACAAAGGGGTTTTTGCTAAGAATCAACAAAAAAATTTACACAATGTAGGTTTAAATATACATTTAAATCCATTCATAAAAAATAGAAATGCTATGTAGACTTCTGTATTCTAACCCTATTGTAACTGTAACCTGATACTTTCTGATAGATAGCTATAATGCATATTTACTACAAAGAGCATGGTGCTTTACGCTCCTATTTTCTAGTGTCAATATAAAAGTAGGACAATACAAAAATAAAGATACTTTTTTTTTAACCCAAGAAACATAGTTGGCATGAGCCATTATAAAAAACATGAACAGCATTGTTCTGCATGTTTCTAATTTGTTTTTGTTGTTCAAATAAAAAAAACTCAAGTTAAAGTGTCTGAACATTCAGAACATTAATATAGTAGTAAAAACCTATTTGCTATGTAAAGATCTAGAGACAGACCGCATCATCATTAAATCACAAATTTAATGAATCAAATTTACAACAGTTTCTTTTTCTTCTTTTAAACCCAGTAGTGAGTTTATACTTACTGGCTCACTCCATGGTGCATCATACCAAATACCAAATCTCACAAATTTAAATGATGTAAAGCCTGTTTAAAAACAGTTCAACTCTTGAACTCTAACTTCAGTTGATGTTTGATTTTGTCTGAATGTGGTGGTGGTGTTGTCTGAGGATGTGCCAGTAGGTGGGGATCTGTGCACATTTTCCCTCACTCTGTGCCTGCTGAGCTGCTCTCCGTGAGACGCCTCGCCTCCTTAATGATCTCAAATCAACATTTTCAAAAGGCAGTGATCCATTTAATGCTTTTTCTGTATTAGTTTGACTTTGTAAACCAGGAGGAGAACTCAGAGGCAGACGCTCACCCGCTCCCTCACTGTGACGATCGGTGGGTGTTAGTGTCTGCAGGATAAAAGCTGCTGGATTTCTTTACATCCCCAACAGGGAGAGTCGATACAGACTGGAGAGCATGAATACAGCATCTCGACATGCTGCACTTTCACACTTACTTCCTAAACAGGGGAGCACTCACCGCAAGAGGTCTTCAGCCTTCAAACTCAAAGTCTGAAACTGAATAGTGAAAGAGATTTTTAAAGATAACATAACCACAATATACATCTGATTATACATCTGATAACGGCTTGTTGATATGTTTATTGGTGTTTGTGGTTCTACTCATTGTGGAGTGGTATCATTTTCTTTGAGCAGTTGATTCATGACAGGAACTAAAGTAGAACATGTGGTGGGTGAATCCCAAAAGCTGTGGGATACAGTTGCTCTAGTTTTATCGTGAAAAGTAAATGTGTTATTTTTCATAGTAACTAACAGCACAATTAAAAACACAGACAATTAGCTGAGCTTTTTCATTTAAACTATGTTAGCATATCAGAAGTTTGTTAAAATCCCTGTACACAGATCCATTCAATGTTACGATATACCTATCACAATATCAGCTATCATATACTACAATAAATGCTGTTTACACCTGTAGAAGTGTGTGCATGGTGTGTGTGTGTGTGTGTGTGTGTGTGTGTGTGTGTGGTTTTGTTCCTCTATATAAGCTTTACATCCTCTCATGTCTGTTACTGTTTAGATATTCTTGGTGAGTTGACCTCTATCGTGCCAATAAAAAAGCCACACATGGTTTGGTTCAGCAGAGTGACACATTTTTAGAAACTGAGGATGCTTTACTGGAAAAAAAAATCTCTGAAAACAAGTGAAGTACAGTACATAAGAAATGCAACAATAAAATCATGTGTAATAGCTGATTTTGAAGATTTGTCCGCTATTTACATGATCTCACAGGTCAGCTTCGTCACTAATGCTGCCATCGTCTTGAAGACCTCATACGAACAGCTTCAATAACCTGAACGACAAAAAAGAATTCAGCAAATTGTTCAACTGGAAAGAAGCCCACTCACTATGCATGTAAGAAAACAAAAACAAAAAGATAGAGACGGGCTGCTGTTAGAGGAAATGGTGCATCAGAGCAGGAATCAGCTCGCCTACGACCTCTCGACAAACTGTAGGGGTTTCACACTAGATATAAAAATTCAAAAACAAAACTAATTCATGCAGGATAATGTTCAGTGGCAGGTGGAATAAGCCAATGTCTTATCATAATGCATCTAATAATGTGTATTTTTGTAAAGGTAGAATTTATGGCTGAGCTGTTCGATTTTATAAGTGTATCCTACCTAATAAAGTGGCCACTGAGTGTAAAATAATTTTTTTGAAACTGTAGGACGGCCCAACAAGTCCTCCAAATTGAATAACAAAATACGTTGTTTGTCTATGCCCTCTAAAATGACACATTAAAGTATATTAAGCCCACACCTGCATTTTCTGCTGTTTTGTTCCTCAAGGCTCCATTTTAGGCCCCATCTAATATAATAATATGACACCACAGAGGGCTACTTTAAGAGAGCACTGTCATGTAGTTGTACTTCCCCTTCAAACCAGGTGAAGTCCAGAGTTTTTAGTGTGAAATGGTGGATGACAAGAAACTTTTTCTTGCTAAACAGAAGCAAGACATATGAGTCCTAATTTTTAAAGCCTCAAATTAGCGGTTTAACCACTGTTCTTGGTTTTGCAGATGTGGACATGCAAAAAAATCTCTGTCACTTTTGATTCTGCCTTAAAAGAGACATCATGAAACTCACTTTCTCAGTGCTTGTGCACATACATTTGGGTATCTGGAGTGCCTACAGACCCACAAACTGTGCAATTAACAACCCAGTTAGTTTTTTTTGGGCTGTCTAGATCAGAAAACATGGGAATCAACAAGCAATTAAGGTTTGGCTGCCCTTACTATGTTACATGCAGCCACATTAGTAGAAACCCAAAATACAAGTATGAACCAGAAAATGAGATTGATATGTCTCCTCTAAATATCACTTCAGACGTATTGCGATAATCAAATATTTTGTTCTTCTGTTTTCAAAGCACTACATTGATTAGTATCAGCCCCTCCACTATTCCACCTCCAAACATGACAATCTTTTTGATCAATTCCTCTTCTCCATTACACATTCCATTTTCATTTTAATTATCTATAAAGCATTTTGGCCATGTGCTCCATAAATGAATTGACTTGACCATGTTTGCTTCATAACTTGCAACAAATCCAACGTTAACATGCCAACTAACGCCAACGGGCTTGTAACATTAGCTAGGTACAAATATAATAAGATGGCGTTAGCCTGTCGACCTGCCAAAATGAGTATCTGTGAACGTTAGCGGTTACGTTGTGGTCAACATTAACTAGCTGGCCCAACCGGCCCCATTTTAGCTTGTGATAACGTTAGCTGGTTAAGTCAGCCCAACCGTGATAGAAGCACGGACGGCGTTGCCATTTGTACCTGGCTACAGTTAACGTTAATGTTACAAAGCGCGCAAACCGGCTAAAATAGCTAACGTTACCCTTTCGACCTGACACCCCAAAAAACACACAGGTTAACAAAAGCTGGATGAAGTATAAGTCCCTATATCATAAACAATATATTTCTGAACTTTTACCACAGAGGTGTAAGAAAGGTTGCTCCAAAATCCCAGTGAAACAGATAACTTTTGAACGGCTTCGTGCATTTTTTCGCGCTTTGCGGTGAGTCTACTTCCCAAGATGCATTGCGCAAATCAAAATACGGGAAAAACACCTGTGAAAAATCATTACAGAAAATTCCTTAAAATAAACACAGTATATTAGCCCGTATTTTTACAGACCTTTCTTATAGTGTACAGTGCGTGAAGATAAATAGAGTTTATTTACCCAAATGCTGATTAGAGCTAAAACGATTTTGCTGAGGCCCACTGCCACATAAACTATTATGCTCCACATGACTGGCATGTCCTCCACTTGTCTGTGGCAGACTGCTGCGGACTGAGTCGTGTTCAACACAGTTGTCATTGTTGTCAGGTCAGCCTGGGTCGCACAAGCTGTATTCAGACAGAAATCAGTGTTTAAATTAGACATTTCAGAGCAGAAATCTATCACAGAAATAAATGTTCTTTGATACTTGTATCTCATCGATGATTAAACATTATTCCTTTAAAAAGTTTAGCAGACAATTTGACAAAAATTCCAATGTATGTTTTTATCTAAAAAAGGAACTATCAAGCAGAGGCAACATTTGTCTGTTGCTCGACATTCCATTTTTAATGAACAGTAGAATATATATGTTTGGAAAATGCATAACTGTCACAGTGGAAAGGAAAAAATGTGTCTAACCCTAACCCTAACCTTATAAAAAGGTATTTCCTGCTTCTTGATGTGGCTCGGCACGCTCTGTGACGCAGAAATAAGGTTAAAGCAGACAAGTTTGGTTCATGAACTTGCTTTAGAGAAATGAATTATTTCGATATACGTATATACAGATTATATTAATGAAGTGCTCATTTTTGGTGCATCTTCAAAAGCTGTAACCAAAAAACTTGAACACACTCTTAATTCTTGAGCATTAGTCATGTATTTAACCCTCTACTATCATGTTGGAATATTTTGGCTAATCTGAAGATGCATTATATATGGCACATGGTTTAACAGAGTTTGATTCCAATCTTGTATGTGTTGATTTGATAATTTACCGTTCCGTACGCACCTCACACGGAATATGATCTTCGATGACAAACTTACAACAATTAATTTGTAGTCTCCAAATCTTTTGCAATTTACCACGTACCACGTACCATTTATTGTTTTCCTAAACCCAACCATCCCGTTGTTGTCCCGCGTGTCATGGAAAGCCCACCCACAACCTTTTCCTTAACTTGTTCATTTCACGGAATTCTTCCGTGGGCCCATCCGTGAAACTGCCACAGATTTTGAGTTAAGGGGCCGTGTTCATTTCATGGAATTCTGTGAGATCAGGTTGAATTGAATTGCTTTACCAATTACTGCGTATAAGCTAAAAGTAATAAATTACTAGAGAAAGTAACTTTTGCATTACTTTTAAATATCTGTTTCAATTCTCTTATTAATGCTATATTATTTAAGTGTTGCTGTGGGACAGTGTGGGACAAGACATACAGTATGTCAAACTATCTATACCCATTATCACTATGATGAAAAGTAAGTAAACACAATATAGAATATGCATCAAACTTTAACCACATCTGAGAAGGACCAATTAGAGGGTAATAGACAAATACTGCATTTTCCGGTGTCTATGTAAAGATGTTGTCTCACTTTAGTCTTTACATGCTTACTTAAACTAATATTTACTTTCCCTGTCAAATTAAGTGGCTACACATTATATTGAGGAGGGAACCCCAAACCAAATCCTGCTTAGGGCCCCCAAAAGTCTAGGGCTGGCCGTTATACCCAACACTAGAGATGAAATATCAAAAACCTTATCAACATACTATCTAGATGTGTTTTTAGCTCAGCTCAGATGCTTTAATTCAGTCGTATATTGTGCCAAGTGTGGTGTAAGTTAAATTCATAGCTTACCGTGAACCATTAGGTTGACGCTAAGATCCTGATTTTGACTCCCCACATTTGCACTGATGTGACACTCGTAGGTGCCTGAGTCTTCAGGTGTCACCCTGGGCAGCAACAAACTGTGTTTCTCTCCAAAACTGGGTTGGGGTGAACGAGGGAAGCTGTAGTACTGCGGGGTATTGTTATCTTTAGACATCCTGATGATACCATTTTTTTTCTTCTGGTTGTTGAACTGTTTAAAGTAACAACCAAAAATGAATTTGTCAGATTAAATGAAACTCACTGACACACAAGATAAAACAAACTATTATTGTGGCATTTATTGTAGCTTAAATTTAGCAACATTAATGAAGGGGATCACTGACCTTGTACCATGCCACAGAGAGGTAATCCACAGTGTCAATATCAACACCTGGACGCTCACACTTCAGAACAACATCTTCATCGCAGTTTGCAGTTTGCATTTCCTGGGTTGCATAATGCACCAACAGCAGCTGAGATAATCAAAACACAAACAGCATCTATACACTGACTGAACTACTTTAGTTTGTATAGTGGAGGAAATGATCAATACAATATTATTAAAATGTAACAAGCTCAAGTTTTGTACTTAAACTTAACTCACCTTAATCAGCAATACCTTCTGGGACATGATTGACGGTACACTTCATCTGTCACTGGAGTTAGCTCTAACAAGGGGTGTTCTCACTTCACTTAAAAAGGACCCATTTCCTGTAAAGGTGGCACATTTTTAGCTTTCAGGTTACTATTTGGAGACATTCATTATCTGAGGAAAATCTGCCACCATGTGGTGCTTCACAGCAGTGCATACTGTGTTAATACTCGTTTATACATTTTTCACAAAACATTTGAGTTTTGGGTCACTTCCTTAACACTCGCAGTTCAGTTCAGATCTTTATCCACACAAAATAATTTATTTTTAGCAAGGCAGAGTTATTTAAAGGTACAAAACTAAATTGTTGTTCATTTAACAGCACCTGAAAATCTTGTTGTATGCTAGCTGTGGCCTATCTTCCCCACAGTTAGCTGGGGCGTCACAGATGCAACAACGTGAAACGGACCCATTCAACCAGAGACAAGCATACAAAAGACAATAAGGCAACAGAATGTGTGAAAACTATACATGTAATACAAAATGCAATGAAAAGACTGCACCCAGTAAGAATAATTACAAGATCAGGCTGTACAGTATGTTGTTATCTAGGCAGTTTACCATATATATTTAAATTAAACAGATTTGCCCCACATGAAATACATAAAAACATGAACTGTTATGAGTATAAATAAGCTGCAACTGGTCTCACAAATCTGGATTTGCTAAAACGGATTTTACTTACAGTAGCTGGTTAGTGAGATGTTTCTCCAAGAAACTAACCGCCCAACATACCATGGCTCACATCAATCAAGCACACACACACACACACACACACACACACACACACTCATGAACCTGGCTCATCCTGTTGTTTTGATCGCAGGGAACTCCCCATTGTCCCCCTTAAGCATATTATTTGTAGGTGTCGCTCTTGTTGACAAAGGAGGTCGATATATGGTTATTAATAGCCGACTGGCTTTATGGAAAAGGGAAGAGTGAGGTCTTTGGATTCCACCATCTGCATCAAACAATGCATCATTCAGCAGCAGCTGGCACAGTGAGCGCAGGGACGCAGAAATGTAGGCCTACTGATGTTAACACTGAACATCAGTGGAGATGAGGATTTTTTGGCCGCTTCCTATTGGACACCGGTAACTTGCAGCTGTGAGCGATTTTTGATTTATGACAGGGAGTAATCTCAGCATGAGAGATAGCAAATACAAAAGCATGATGCTCCACATTTCTTAAATATCTCTCACTTGTCGGTCACTGCAGATGTTCTGTGCTGCATTTATTCAAACATCTTAATCAAGCACGAGGGAGTTTTACAGTTATACAAAGTATGTGTTAAAAGGAAATCGTGTCATTAGGAAGGAAGTTCATAAGACTTAGCAAAGCTGTGATTCTCTGAAGGTTTATTTGTTGGTGTGAATGTTAGTGAGTGCACGTGTGATGTGTGCATGTACAGTATGTGTTTGATTCTGGCTCTCCGTGCTGTAGCTAAAGGGTGTTGCACGCCACAGTAAATCCCAGAGGTTGTTAGCACGCCCAGCTGCTAGCGTAGGTCTCCATGTTTCTGTCAGCGAGGTTGTTCACTGCACACTCTTTAGCCTCTGATTGAGGAAATCCTCTGTTTGCTGAAATGAAACGTCCCAATGGTTCCGCCATCTCTCCCACAGGCCCTGTACACAGAGACTTTCCCATGAAGAGTGTGCATGTTTACTGGGCTTTGACAGATATATAGCTCTTTGATGGACCCTAGCAGTACCAATGTTTCGATGCTGGAGAGGCTGATAGGGTGATACTTTTGAGATTATTTGGGCCATTTTTTATTTATTTTTTTAAATTACCCAGAATTTAACACCAAAACTCTAAACTGAAACCAAAACAAATCCTTCTCAGTTCAGTCCATATAAGATATTTAGTGTCCGACATGAGGATTTCTTTCAGGAGCAAGGAAGCATTCAAACATAAACACAATAGAAACACAATAGGACAACTAAAGACTTGTACAGCACATGCAATACAGAACGCAGACAGTATTTTTTAGAATTAAGAACATTTATAACACATGGGATAAATGAACATTTTGCGCCTCATTTTTAGAGAACTGTATTTCTGACAAGGACAGGATGTGAAATTCCTTAAAGAAAGGAAGCTTTAGATTCGTTACGAAAAATGTCTGACAAAGACAGTGACGCTCACCAATGTTTTTACTCCCCACCTTGACAACGTTGCCCATTTGATTTGTGTTTCGAAGGTCTGGAATGACGCCATGATGGATCTGTAAAATAACTGTCAACATTTAAAACGTTGAACGTCCCCAAGAAATACCCCAGTCTTTGTTGCCCTTTGCATATTGTTGTATATTGCCACCATAACAAAGTAACTATAGTTAACAGAGTTATTTACTTAGTATCTCTTTGAGGCAGAATGGCCAAAGAAACTCTGGAACACTGCTACCTTAATAAAATAAAAAAATAAAAAATCACTTAATTTAACAAAGATAATCTAAATAAAGCCTAAAATTTAGAATTTAATTTAACACACACTCACACAAAGAAATCTCAAACATACATTATAATAAATATATGCTGTCACCCATGCCAGAGTGGATGATATGATTCTCCTGTTAGATCTAGATAATCTATTTGTTCTGTACTGAATACGACTGTAACTGAAATGGTTCCTGTGTTTGTGAGGCTGCAGAGCTGCATCACACTGCCTGTTCAATTGTTTGTTTAAGGAAGCAAAAAAGCAAAAAAAAAAAAACACTTTCAGTGTGTATTACTGGATTCTCACCTCTGCCTCTAGGCTTTGGCAGGCTGCTGAGTGCGGGAGGTTGATTGTCCGAGCCTGCATCAGAACAGAGCTGTGTTACGACGGTCTGTATTGTTCCCTAATTTCTTCTCAGGGATTTCCTTTTACCAGCTCCCCACACCCGCCCATCCTATTCACTGTACAGCCCTCCATCATCCTCCCTCTGTCTGAAGGCCCTGCCAAACTCTCTGGCACATGAAAAACATTGTTCTTGTATGTTTGAGGAGACACAACCGCCTCCTCAGACAGGATTTTCTCCCCCACTGAGGCTCAGCTGACTGTCGGGCAGACAGACGTCCTCCTCCTCCGTTTGGAAAAGCGGTCATGTTCAGTCAAAGGTACCTGGGTCTTGAGCCACAAAGTGACTCAGAACCATTAATATCTTTGACATGCAGGTGGAGCAAGGGGCCATCTCCCCAGCCAGGGAGTGTTTGAAACATGCTGAAACTGACTGGGAGAGCAGAAGCCATTGAAATATTACCATGTGCAGGTCTGTTTCTAACAAGAGCTCTCTGGCAAGACTACAAAATGCTGACGTTAAGCACCCATCTGGGAATCGGAACTGCACTCCCAGATGACGTTGAAAAAACACTTTACATCCTTCCCCGTTTCTGGATCATCTATTTTAGCTTTTTCTTTTGGCGAGGCAAAGGGAGGAAGACGTTTGAACAGTCAGAGCAGTGATTTGTGTTCAATCTGAAGAGATGTTTTCATGGAGCCATTGCTCAACATGTTTCCTCTTCTGTTTGTTTAGACCTATAACTATTAGTCAATCAACATTAACAGGCTGATATGTTACATTATGGCCGTTTCTTCTACATTTACTGTATGCACAAATAACTCTGCAAAGGTAGAAAGAAGAAAACTAAACTGCAATCTGTTACGTACAATAACGCACTGAGCTTCTTAATGGGCAACATAAAGAAGACAAATCTTACACACACAATAGTTTTAGGTTTACATTAAAGTGAGCTTTATTGTACAATTAACTTTTTTTCAACTTTATTACTGCAGTGCAGCCATCTTGCATCCAAATCCTGAACACATATCTTCTTAAAATCTTTGTTTATGTTAAATCTGGTATGGTTGCAAACTGTTATAATCTACTCTACTTTTTAATGCTGCTGTACAGGTAGTGGTGGAAGAAGTATTACGATCTTTTGCTTTGATAAAAGTACCAATACAACAATGTAAACAAACTCCAATTACAAGTATAAGTCCTGTATTATTTGCTAAATGTACATGTGAAATGTAAAAATGTAGTGGAGTGGAAGTAGGTTTTATTATTCTGTTTTATCACTATGTACTGTAAAAGAATTGTAATAGTGTAGTTTGTCCATGTGGAGCCAATTTTAGATACTTTGTATACTATTGGGTAGATTAGTAGTATAGTACTGCATCATACCATGTGTTTTTTTTACGTAAAAACAGTAACTAGTAAGTAAGTGTCAAATAAATGTAGTGAAGTAAAAAGTACAATATTTCCCTCTGAAATGCTGTGGAGCAAGTATATAGTAGCATAAAATGGAAATAAGTAAAGTACTACTTAAGTAAATATACTTAGTTACATCCAACACGGCTTACATGTCACTATTTGTTACAGATTGTTAAGTGTATCCTTTGCCGTTTTTAATCATCATTTTACACAACTAATAGTACAGTGTTTGTGACAGTTTTAAGGGTAAACTGGGTCAAAATAACCATATTTTAGTAAATAACACTAATGCTGGGTCAAAACAGCCAATTAGTACTGGGTAAAGATAAGTTAGTAGTACTGCACTCAAACAGGTGCAACAGTATTGCAGTGGTGCTATGTTTTTAACCCAGTGATTTTTAGTGTGGACAGATGGGAGCCAGAATCATCTCTCTCCCTCTCTTGTTTTTTGTCTCTGTGCTTTATGTTTAGTTTAGGTTGCAGGGGGTGAGTTCAGGCTTCATCCTTCAAAAACATGACATAATATAGCAGACAAAGCAAAGTAACCAAGCGTTTTCTTCTTCTTGTTTTCTTTTTCTATCTTCCACAAAACAATAGACTGTCATCTCAGGTCATAAATCTGGCAGCAGGAGGAGGAACGGCCATCTAGCTTCAGTACAGCTGCGCTGAGATTCTTCCTGCACAAAATCCCTTTTGGGATTAAGAGATGCGAGCGTCCGAGGAAGAGGAAAAACTCACCGAATCGAAGCAGTAAACCTTTGCAGTGGTCCCCAGGTGGCTCCTCGCCTGTCAGACATGTTAAACACATCCACCCTGACCTTATTTCTCCCTCATCTCCTCTGATGCTCTCTGCCATCAATTTGTTACCTGTCATCTTGAAAGAAAAAAACAAACTGTCTACTTCCGAAATGATGGAAAACTCACTATTTGGTTCGCTCATGCTGAAAAGCACCACCAGAGAGCAGTACATCTGGGCCCCAGCGCCGGATGAAGTCAAGACTGGCGCTGACCCAAAGCTCGCCGCACAGAGAGTTCCTCAGAGAGGTCGGCTGCGCGTTGTTTTCCCTTCCTGTGCCTCTGTGACGTCTTCCTGCCGGGGGGAGCCTCGGGGAGCCATTTGAGGAGGCCCCGGGGACCCGAGCATGGAGGACTTAGCACAGCAAATTCCAATTAGCCTGACAGGGCAGGTGGGGGATGGGGGTGGGGGGGGGGTAGAGGGGAGCTCGGACCCCCAGCATGCACCTCTAACTGCCCTAAAATTCACTTTCCATACAGCCTCCTGTGTCACCGGGGAGCCTCGCTCCGTCATTTTGAGGATAACATTTGCACGTCTGACTCAAAGCGATGCCAGACAGGAACTTGGGCTCAGTTGTCTCTGTGTCCGAGCTGCAATCCGCCTGTTGGACTGATCACAACGCTGTCTTTTTCAGACTGGAAAAGACAGAGACAGGCCCGCAGAGACTGGGCTGCTTTTGCTTTGCAGCCGGATATCACCGCACTTATGAAATGTTTCCCAGTGAAAGAAGTCTGAATCGTCTCTGTGCTATGGAGACCACCTTGCAAGACAATATAAAAGCAAATGTACGGTATTTATACAGCCCTTTTCTAGTCTTAACGACTACTCAAAGCACTTTTACAGAGTACAGGAACCATTCACACACATTCATACACTGTGGCTGATGCTGCCGTACAAGCTGCTCATCAGATAAACATTCACACACATTAACACTCCAGTGGCGCAGCACCGGGAGCACTTCGGGGTTCAGCGTCTTGCCCAAGGACACTTCGACATGGGACTGCAGGGCCCGGATTCCAACCACCAACTTTCCGTTTGTTAAACGACTGCTCTACGAGCCACAGCTGCCCCACAGAAGCCTTTGCAGCTGAATGTAAGCAAATGAATAAGACTGTCATGATGATAGTGACAGTAAGAACCTCGGTATGAACTTCAGAGGGAATCTTCAACCACTGCTGGCACATGAACTAATCCATTCATATAAATTCATAGAAAGTTTTCTTCAGGATCAACGGCAGCATTATATTTGCGTCATTTTCCATGATTACACATCAGCAGGGTTTCACTTCTGTGCTCCAGCGTGACATTTGACCTCTCACCCCATCTCTCCCTGTCCATTGGGCCCACAGCAGTGATTTATCCCTCTGACATACCAACAGCTGTGTTGGGGGCTCCGAGCAGAGTGTGGGCTACTATTTGCCGTGACTAATCGATAGCAGACTTCAAAAAACAGCCATCGTGAGATCTGGAAAAAAATATACCATTCATTGACACCAGAAACCTTGAGGCTCTGCGCGCTTCATAAACAACGTCTTGGCAACATTACTGGAAACAGTGGAAGTGTGTGCGTGTGTGTGTGTGTGTGTGTGTGTGTGTGTGTGTGTGTGTGTGTGTGTGTGTGTGTGTGTGTGTGTGTGTGTGTGTGTGCGTGTGTGTATGTGTGTGTTTGTGTGTGTGTGTGAGTGAGACATCTTTCCATTAAGACATAAAAGACATTTTATACCACTAAGTTGATCGTTAAGAAAATAGATATTTGCAAATGGAGCTGAAGATAAATACAGTTTGTTATTTGAGCATTTAGGTGTCAGACAAAGAATGTTAAACTTTTTCATTAAATTTAAGTTGGTATTTTATGTAATTTTCCAATCTGCAGTAACAGCTTGAAACAGAGAAAGTGTCAAAAGATTGTTGATCCCAGAAATAAACCTTTTCTATTTTTTTCTGTTGTCAATTTCATCGTTTTACTCTGCATGCATTTAGTTTACATCAATGTCCCAATCATTAACACAATCTGAAACAAATTTTGACATTGAATTTTCTTCATGAAACTGTTTCTTGTTGTCACCGGAAAAACCTGGGAAGCAGGAAAATAACAGCTTTTATTTTGATAAAATATATTTTATTTTAAACTTTCGAGTGGGAAAAAAAAAAAAAGGAAAAAAACTCATAAGTTTCAAACAAATGCACTGCATCTTTGAAAGGCTTATGCTTAAATTTTCTCAGTCAAGTATAAATAGTCTCTTCTTGGTTTCCAAAATTTGATCCAGCATGTGTGTCTTGGTGTGAGTGTTTGTGCTAACACCAGCTTTGACTCTTCCCTGAGAAAGTCTTTGAGGATTTTCAGGTTGCTAATCATTCACTGGTCTTCAGTCAGCGTCTCGTTCGCAGCGGACCCAGCCCTCGCATTTTTAAACAGTTTTTGGCATCCTTTATCTGGAAAAAAAAGAGAGTCATATAAAGATTCAGCAATATTAATGTAACGGCACCAGAAGTCATTGTAATTTTTTAGGGAAATAAAGACATTATAAATGTTTATTTTCTACAAAACATTTTTCATCTTCACTGTTTGATGTCACATTAATGTCCAAATGCAAAGTGAAAGGCCATATACTCATTATGTTGTAGATCAGCAACAAGGCATGCTACGGAGGGTAAATTCACATTACCTAAAGTAAGAACAAACCAAAGGGAAAAACACTCTAATATATAGAGCCATGAATAATTGGAATGCAATGCCTAGTCATGTCATTCAAGAAAATAGAAAACCTCAATTCGAAGTATTACTTAAAGAACATCTCCTAGCTGAGCAGAACTCTGTATTGGATAATACTTAATGAATGCTGTTATTATCATTGAGGGTTCTCTGTGTGCATTTGCTTGGTCATATTATTAGTGAACAATGTCATAATCTCATCTCTATGGTTTGTGAATAATTTATACTAGGTCCTGTGTTGTCCTGTGTTGTGTTGAATTTTGTTGTCTTTGTTGTTATTTTTGTTGTTTTTCTTTCAGTGATGTATTGAATGTTGTTTTTTTGGTGGTTGTTTTTAATGTAATGATGCACGTCAATGTATAGCTGCACAAGTTGTGGGTGGATTCCAGGAAGAATAGCTGTGGCTACGGCCCCAGCTAATGGAGATCCCAATACAATCAAATCAAATCACATTATGTTTTGAACCACAGTGAAGATTTCACAGTGGTCAAAAAAGAGAATAAAAAACATCTGTGTCTGACTGTGTGAGGAATTTACAGCGAGCGCCAAGACATGTGCCGTGCGTAAAGGTATTTTTACGCACACACTCCAAGACAAAATAATGGGAGTTACACAAAAGTGGTCAGGATTGAAAGATAAACAGATGCTGCATTAGAAGGAAGCTTCTCATAAAAGCATGATCAAGACAAAAACGGGCCTGTGTTCACTTTGATACGCATTTAGCACATTGAACACACCAGTTGTATTTAAGCTGCACTGGATTTTAAGCCGGCTTAAACGAATATGCAGAACAACAGAATTTACCCCTTTTCTCTGGTTGCTCAAACAGAAGGTGCAGATGGTCCGCGGCTGCTGCGCCCCGCTCTCTCGCGCATGAACCGCGCCGAGGCAGGGCTGTCCATCAGCGCCGCCGTCTCCGAGAAGAAGCACGTTGGCCAGATGGGAAATGTAGCTGGATGCCAGTCGGAGAGTTTCAATCTTGGAGAGCTTTCTGTCCACCGGCTCGGTGGGTATGAGAGTCCGGAGAGCTGTGAATGCGGTGTTGACACTCTGGGTCCTGCCTCTCTCCCTGGCGTTAGCTGCGCTCCTCTGTTTCACCACCACCGGGGCCTCCCCTTCCAGTCGGTGCGAAATCCTTCTGCGTTTTTTGGTGGAGCCACAGTAACTTTGCTCCGAGCTGCCGTCGCTTTCGCTGCGGTTTTCATCATCCTCGGACGTGACGGTGAAGTCAGAATAGATCAAGTGTGTCGCCACGGGCCGCAGCATGGCGAAAGTCATCTTCCCAAGTTATACTAGTCCCGGCCACAAATCCTCTGGTAGTTAAGACCGACAACAAACGCAGGGACCAATGCTACATCTCAATAGGGCACACACGCAACATGTAACCACCTGCGGGGGGAAAAAAAGGACGTTTATAATAAAGCTGACCGACTTTTCACAAGTCAGTTTTTGGACTGGCCTGTTTTAGGGATGGACCAGGACTACCTGCTCAACTAGGCTCTTATAGCTGGATGGGAGGAGCTGCAAGCAGCACACGCACACACACACACACACACACACACACACACACACACACACACACACACACACACACACACACACACACACATACATACATACACATACACATACACACACACACACACACACACACACACACACACACACACACACACACACACACACACACACACACACACAGTGTTACAGTAACCTCTCCAGTGAAAAGACTCACCAATAATAACTCATCACAAATATACGCCTAACTCTTATAAATCACAAATGCACCAGAATTGCACATGAATATTATAGTAATAGGCCTACTACACTATAATAGATAAAGTGAGTTATACATTTATCACTCAGACATATTAAAGAAACATTGGCACTGGGTGATTTAGTAGCATTGCAAGACACATTATCACATTCACATTACATTTCATTTAGCTGATGCTTTTATCCAAAGCGACTTCCAGATCAACAGTATTGCAGTAAGTTGTACCTGTATTTTGTGGTGGAAGAAATAGCAAAAAGGTAGCAACGTAAAATAGTTAAAATACTCAATTACATAAGAAGTACATCAGTGTTAGCAGCAAAATATATAAAAATGAAAAGTATATGCAGAATTCAATTCAATTGTATTTATAGTATCAAATCATAACAAGTTAGCTCAAGACACTTCACAGATAGAGTAGGTCTAAACCACACTATAATTTACAAAGACCCAACAATTCCAGTAATTCCCCCAAAAGCAAGCAGAGAGAAGACACCCATTAAGTGAAATATAAGTAGAAGTAGAATCATAATGCCTGCTGGTCAAGGTGCACCTAATTCTTCGATACTTAATGTAGTGTAGTGCTGGTTAGTTTAAAAATGCATCTTTTTTATAAACTAATTCAATGTTTTTGTAAATGTAAATTTTTAATCAGCAAAGTAATTTGTAACTATAGCTGTAAAAATACAAGTATTGGAGTAAAACATAAATAAATAAGTAAGATTTGTCAAAGAAAGTACCTTAAATTTGTAATGAGTAAATGTACATTCCACCACTGGCTGTACTTTATGTATAGGATGAAAGGAACTCTTGTTTCGTATGAAATTAATGTTTCTGGGCCGGGAGCATGATTATAAAGTTGTAAAATTCAACTGTAAAAGGCTATAGAGTCTTTTAATGGCATTTAGGGACCAACGTTTGCTTTTCAGTTATTTTACAGTTTACTATCCTGTGTTAGTCTGACATGTTTATGGTGCTGCCACCCGCTGAGGTTTGTTTCTGTTGGCTGGTAGACCAAAATAAACTTAATACCTCCACGAGACTTCAGCTTGTTCAACATCTACATTGGCCTACATATATAATTGTGCCGGTGTTTGTAAAACTGTATGTAAATTCTCTTTGTCTTGCCAATTCTCAAATTTCCAATGGAAATTGTTGAGTCAAATGTGCGAAGTTCTTTAATTTGAATATGTTTTTCAAGACGTCTGGCTTAATATTTGACCTCGTACCACTATGGCACAGCAACAAACAGGCGTAGGTTAGCTGGAGTAAATAATGTGTTTTATGAAAAGGCCTATGCTCAGGAGCAGAGCTCAGGCAGCAGGAGAAAGTTAAGTGTGAGTAAATAAACATTGAGCAGATGATCCTGGAATGGCAAGGATGTATTTGCTTGCTGCTCTGAGTTCAAAAAAACAAAACAGCGGCAAATGGACGATGTAGTCCTTCCAGTCTTCTCCAGCCACATTCAACCACTTCAGTGTGCCTCAGCTGCATCAACAGTCAGACATCAGACACCTAAACTGTCTGCTGAAAGAGCTCGGAGGTCTTACAAAGGACACGAACCAAACAGGAATTGGCTGTAGCAAAGGCTGTGTGAATATTTCAATTAGCAAAAATAAGGGGGTCTCCAGAGATTTTACTTCATACAAGTTAATTAAAAAAACATTATGAGCTATGAAAGATACACTAACTGATTTTAATGTGTTGTGATATCTGATATGATGCAGTAATTACACATTAAAAGGTCAACAAATCCCCTCAACTATCAGCAAACTAATTATGCTGCAAGTCTCAGACACTCTCTGCTGCTGCTGCTGCATGGTTTATTACATTTATAAAGACCCATAAAGACGCAGTATGAATTTATTGTATGTCTTTGTGGACTGGAGAGCATGAATACAGCATCTCGACATGCTGCACTTTCACACTTACTTCCTAAACAGGGGAGCACTCACCGCAAGAGGTCTTCAGCCTTCAAACTCAAAGTCTGAAACTGATAGTAAAAGAAATTTTTAAAGATAACATAACCACAATATACATCTGATTATACATCTGATAACGGCTTGTTGATATGTTTATTGGTGTTTGTGGTTCTACTCATTGTGGAGTGGTATCATTTTCTTTGAACAGTTGATTCATGACAGGAACTAAAGTAGAACATGTGGTGGGTGAATCCCAAAAGCTGTGGGATACAGTTGCTCTAGTTTTATCGTGAAAAGTAAATGTATTATTTTTTCATAGTAATTAACAGCACAATTAAAAACACAAATAATTGGCTGAGCTTTTTCATTTAAACTCTGTTAGCATATCAGAAGTTTGTTAAAATCCCTGTACACAGATCCATTCAATGTTACAATATACCTATCACAATATCAGCTATCATATACTACAATGAATGCTGTTTACACCTGTAGAAGTGTGTGCATGGTGTGTGGCGTGTGTGCGTGTGTGCATGTGTGTGTGTGTGTGTGTGTTGACTTGACTTGGGACTTAAGACAGAAGAAGTAGATCCATTTGTCCATCCTGATGAGGAGACAGCATGTCGGCTTTGCCACCCACTGAGTCCTGTGTTGTTGTGCTCTTCAGATATCTCCGATGACAGCATGATCTGTCCGAGGAAAGTTTTCTATCTGTGCTCTGTTGCGTGTTTTGCCCCGCTATAGATGGCAGTGTCAGTTTGTTTGGCTTTCAGTAAAATATCTCAACAACTAATTCTTTTTTTTTTGCCATATTTGGTACAGACATTCCTGTTCCCCAGGGAATAAATCCTTATAACTTTGGTGATGCGACAATGTCTCGACAATTATTTGATGGGTTGTCATGAAATGTGGTACCGCATCCATGTAGGGCTGACATCTTCTGGTCGGTTGGTTAGTCGATAAGCTCTTGTCTGACCAAATTCTCAATGGTCTCAATAAAAGCTGGAAAACCAACAATAAATGGATCCTACTAACTAGTTAGCTAGTATTGCCTGTGTAGCCAAAGCCAGATATAGTATATTACTCTGAGCTCCATTGTTGTCCAAAAACTATTAAAAAACACATCAGTGAGCCACACCGTTGCACTGTGTGACATTCAAATAGTCGCCAACAAATACACTATTTACTCCAGTTTAAGTAAAGTATGCCAGAAATTACAGTGCCCAGCTGTTTCGGAAATTATGTAGACTTTTATAAAATTGAAATGATAAAATCAGGACCCTGTTTTAACCATCTATGTCCTCAGTAGAAACAAATGGGCTTGAGGCAACAGAGAGCGACAGACAGGCTGAGAAAGTATTGACAAACCGGACTAACTCACTATTGGTTTGAGTCTTTGAATGGGAATAGGTCTGTCTCCCCTGACTCTTAGGATAGGTTATGGTCAGGTGTTGCAGAGAACAATGGCTGGGGTTAGAGCTAAGGCTGTGCTGAGGTAAAATAAGGATCACATATTGTCCCTCATGCTTGTTCAGCAAAGCATCCGTAGAGGAGATCTGTACTGTGGTTTCATGATTTATGCACTCTTTGATTATCAGGAATCCGTTGGCGTTAGGTCTTAAGGTGCTGGAGCCCTGTTGATGAACACTGAAAGTATACCCACATCACCCAACCTCCCTGGCAGAGCAGGTTTGTCTTGCTGTTCTGTTGCATGTGGACACTACAGCTGAAGTTAACGGAGTGCTGTTAGAGGACAAGGCTGATGTGAAGTGCATGATAATATGCTTGGCCACAGACAATGCCTTCTAATGAGTCATCTGGTCCCTTGATAGCGGAGCCCTGTCCAGTGAATATGTTCACTCTGATTGGCAGGGCAAGTTTGAAGCTTGTGTGAAATACAACCTGTTGCTATTATACCTCATGTACACTTTCACAAAGCTACATAGAGACGAAGGTTAAGGCACAATGTGTCACAGAGCACACAGTGGTGGAAAGTAACTAAGTACATTTAGTCAAGTACTGTACTTTAGTAGAAATTTGAGGTACTTGTACTTTAACTGAGTATGTTCTTCTCATGCAACTTCGACCTTACATTTCAGAGGGAAATATTGTATTTTTTACTCCACTACAAATATTTCAGAACTTTAGTTACTTTACAAATTAAGGATTTTTTGCACACATAACACATTAACACATTACAGCTGAAATGATTAATTGAATAACAGAATATGTATAGGCAACTATTTTGATAACCTTTCATGGTTACAGCTTTTAAAATTTGGAGGATTTCCTTGTAGTTGTTTAAATGCATTTTTAATAATGTTGATGTTCAGACTGTTGGTTGGAAAAAACAAACATTGTGAGGGTGTCACTTTGGGCTCTGAGTATCTGTGGTGGCAATTCTTACTATTTTCTGAATTTTTACCAATTTAAACAGTCAATCGATTAATTCGAGAAATAATCAGATTTATTCCATAATGATAATAATCATTAGTTGCAGTTATAAACAGTTAAAAAAGGAGCTCCACCTCAAAAAACCACAACAGTACAATCCTGGATTTATATTCATGCACGAGAAATAATAATCTAATGATATAATATATAATAGTTTGACAGTCACATTGGGGCATTTTTCTGCATTGAGTACTTTCAATCCTTTGAGTACATTACATCATACTTACATACTTTTACTTAAGCAGCATTTTCAATGTTTACAGTGTAGGGTTAATACTTCTACTTAAGTAAAGGATCGGAATACTTCCTCCACCATTGCACAGAGCACACAGTGCAGGGGGGTCAGAGGGCGGATCCGGCATTGCAAATCTGGCACAAATTACACGCCTGCAGCAGCCACCAGTAGTCTGAGGGAATTCCGGATAGGAAGCTGTGAGAAGTCCTCATCGGCTCAAACACCACACACTCGTTCAAGAGGATTTGGTTGTAGTGCCTCCCCAAGTGGAACAAATGGCTAACCAGAGATCGTTTTTTAGCTGCATTTTAAATGTAGACTCTACAGGACAGCCAAATTAATAAGATCTTGTAAGGTAGTTTTATTCTGCCACTGGATCATTTTATAGACTCAGCAGTGATTAGAAGACACAGGGAAAGGCTCTCTCTATCAATCTTTTATCACCTTCAAAACAATCATAAATCCCAAGAGAAATCTGCCATGATGAAAAAAAGAAGAAGAAAAAGCAGGCTTGTCAAATTTTAAAGAGATTTTAAACAACTGGTAGATTCATCTGTTTCAATGCACAGCCTATTATTTTCAACCTGGTTACAGTCAAAACTAATAGAGCAATTCATCTTTTAAATAAAAAAAATGTCAATATCAATCAGCATTGTTTTATATTCTATCTTAATAAGTCATATTGTTCTTGGTTACAGCAATCTTGTTTTGTAGTGTTGCAGGACAGAAACTATACAGAGCAGAGGAAATCACACCCTTCTTAGAGCCTCACCAAATTTCATAACATAGTCACCACAAGTTCATTTTGTTAAGTCGTCACTGAGCAATACAACAACAGACTGCAAGAGAGTATATGAGAATTGACACAGCCACAAACCGTTTTAAAAAAAAAAAAAAAAGAAAAATGGCCACAAACACTTCCTCTTCTTAACTCCCTAAACCTCCTTGATCTGTTTAAATCCTCAAAGATAAACCACCCATGGAAACCATGGAGCAACAGGTGCAATATATTTTTTCATACTGGTATTGCGTGTCAGAAACCCTTTGAGGATATGGTTACTTCCAGACAGTGAGCGAGCCACAGGAAGTCTTCTCACACGCGACGATTCAGAGGAGAAATTTAGAGTCCTTTAGGGCCGGTCGGTAAAAGCTGCCCTCAGGTCTCCCTTCATTTCCTCGATGGCCACAAAGGGAGACCATCAAGCAGCTCGGAACTCGCATTGTGAAGGCGCTGACGTCGGAAAAGGCCTCGTAATGTATATTTTGCTATACATTATTCTGCAAACCTACAGTTCCTTCCTCCAAGACAGAGGGGCAAGGGAACTGACTTGACTTAATAAGCCGGGCCCTGTCTCAAGTTCGATACCAACAACAAACATGCACCTTAAGATTATTCATCACAGTAGAACAAACCATTATCGTCATCGTTTTACATGTTTAAGGAAGGCAAAAGGCCGCCATCTATGTTATTTACTGTAAGCGGAACACATGTGTACTCTTAAAGCATCAGGGACTATGAAGAGTAAGCCATCAATCAGCTTCTTTTTACAAAAATTCGTAAATTATTTAATCTGATGGTACTTTAATGAGATGAGGGATCCAGAGACGATGAGTAAGAAAGACTGATGACGGGAAGAAGGGGCAGACTCGGAAAGACTCAACAACATCTTGCATTTTGACACAAGACGTCAGCCTGATGTTCTTCTAACACCTGAGTCATTCTGCAAACCATCTGCTCTACCAGGCTCCTTCATTACCTTCATGTGCTGTCTGAAACATCACAATCAAAGTTGACTTTGCATAAGATTTTATGAAGTTTTGATACCTTGTTGCAACATTTGGTCCTACTTAATTATTAGTACTTTTACAGGCTCGTTTTAGTTGTTGAAATAATGCACATTTCCTCCTCACACTCTGATGTAGACTGTGATGGCCTAAGCCACACAGCTTAAACAGCCAGCAATGGTAATATGGTACACCATTTCACCCCATGCTTTTAGTACACATTAATTCATTCAGTCACACTTTAAATAATTTCAACATTAAAACAAACACATTACACTGTTTGGTTAATTAATAATCCACATTTATTTCCTGTAGCTTTATATGGTTTAAATGGAATACACTTTTCTACACTGAAAGGTTTTGTTATATTAATCATTATTTTGTTGTCTTTGTTACCATGCTGGTGGAGAGGTCCTTCCTCATGCAGTAAAGGCGTGGCCAAAGGTGAAGGACTGTTATATATTATGGCCTGCCAATTGGGCCGTACCATCAGATGCCATGCTGGAGGGGGATTTAGGTTTAGGTTGGGGTTTATTTGTATTAGTTTCAATTATGTCTATTTTAGGCCCACTTAATATATATGTTCCCTGTTGTTTCATTCTGGGAGGGCAGTTTTTGTTGTTCACATGTATCTTTTGTTATAGTTATTTTTGGTTTAAGTTATATTGAGTTGACCTATTTTAGAGGTTTATATATTAAGTTCTTGGTCTTATATTGTTTTGTGCACTTTTTGGGTAAATAAAAACCCACTTTTTCTAACAAACTCCTGTTATCCTACTTGTCTTACTGCTTGGTCTCTGACATAGACACAAAGCAGCTCCGCACCATTTGATTTCTTTTTTTAAATTAGCACTAGTGCCACAAAAAAAAAGACTGACTACAGGCACCTTTTGATGTAATTTCAGACTAAAATAACTTCAATGTGTGACAACATTTAAATCTTTTCCCAGAGCTCAGTAGAACGAGCTCAAAAGGTGCACTTGAAGGAAAGCCACTGGTGGATTCAATAAGCCTTTTTTTTTTCATAGAACATATTTTGACATGTCACAGCAAGGAAAAGCATGTGTAAGTAAAAAAGAAAGAATGATGGCTGAATTCCATTAAGCTGCTTCAGTTCCAGGGTCCTGGTATCGCACATGTTGGCTCACTGTCACAGTGTACTGGGACCCTTGAATGTAACAGATGTAACACTGTTAATGCTTTTCCTACGATGACAGGTCAAAACATCCGCTGTGAAAAGAGTTTTTTTAATTGTATGTCTACTGCAATCACATGGGAAAAGTAACTACATTTATATACTGTGAATCGTTTTTTTTTTTTAATCTTGAATCGTTTTTGAATCGAAAATCGATTTTGAATCGAATCTTGAGCCTAAAAATCGATATCATATCGAATCGTGACATTTTCTGAATCGTGCACCACTACTATGTAGTGTCACTTAGCCCCTTACTAATAATGTCATTTCTGCATTTGCTGTGCAAAAATAAATGGCAAGATGGCGCAGTAATGTACAAGAAAATAACTGCAGGAAAAGTATCATTTAAATTACTTTTTATGTGCAAGAACAACTGGTGTTTGAAGATTAATAAGTTTTAAATGACAGACTTGATAATAGTGTTTAATTTACAAAAACACAACTATACACACACATAAGAACCCTTTAAATTACATGTCTGTGGTTTCAAATGACAAATGTCATGTAAAGAGTTACATTTCCCCCTGCTGGTAAATCCTTTACTGTGCAGTCCTGTAGAAATATTTCTATATTCTAGTGTTATTCCCATTATTGTAGTCGTATCCCCTGTCTATGTATAGACTTGGGAACACACACTTAGTTAGCTCAAGCTCTGATTACCATGTAAGTTCAGGAATCTGAGTGTGTATTAGACTCAGGACACACAGAAAGTTAGCTTAAGATCTTCCTCTGTCAGTATTTTTCCTTGAATTTTCTTCAGTCCCCAGCTGCAAAAGAAGAGAGAAAAGCTGTGTATGTGTGTGTGAGCCACCTGAGCCAAGTCTCTGAAAAGTGCTGCTCCAGCATCATCGCAGATCAGGCGTCGAAGCTCCCAAGTAAGTGCTGAGGTCTGAGACATTTGATTTGATGAGCTTGGCTGGGATGGTCGACATGTTCAACCTCTGATACGCAGCGAACCTGTGACAGCCTCCAAAAGAGTAGTAGTAATTCCCCCCCTCTCTGCCTTTGATCCAGAGCACATCGATGGGAGGAACAACACTGATGTCTGCTGTCTCCTGGAAGGAAGGACAAACTGATAATTAATTTATACCGCAAGTGTGCAGCAGATATTATGCAAGAATTGCAAAGAAAAGTCTCGAAAAAAACTTTTAATTTTACAAAATATATGTATGATATATCATACACTATACTGTAATGATGAAGAGGGAAACTACGGTATGAGTAAGAAGCTAAATGTTACTGCAAACATGCTCCTGTAGAAATATTGTAAGAACATTATAAGCAGTGGTGGAGGTAGTACTCAGATACAGAGAAAATACAGAATTATTATGAGCAAATTCTACTTTAAGCATCAAAAGTAAAAGTACTCATTATACAGAATGGTCCCTTTCAGGGTCTGGTTGATTATTAGATTATTATAACAAAGTTCTAGCTAGTAGAGGTGGAAGAAGTACTTGAAGTACTTTAAATAATAGTGGGTAGTTGAATGTATAAAAATGCATCCAGGATCAAGACTGAACCCCAAAGTACCAATCAAACATTACAAAATCTATATTAATTTTAATGTTCTATATATTTTCTGAACATTTTATTTCCTCACATTATGGCCTGGTGCTGTGTATGTAATTATGGTGGAAAATACTAAATATCATCATTCACCCATAAATAATTTTAATTCATTCATTCATTTTGATTACAAGATGTCAAATTTAGTCTAAAAACTTCGGAATCTGCCTAAAAAATTGTAATAGATAGATAGATAGAGTACTTTATTAATTTAACTGTTACAGCAGCTTAGAGTATTAATACAAGATAAAACAGCAACAAAATATACTTTTTTATAATTATTTTATAAGCACTAATAAGTTATAACAATAACTTAAATAAAAAGTGGGTTGGAAAAAAGTTTTTTACTCTATATACATAAGTGGTGGACATTAGCTAGTGCAAGTGGTGTTAAGTTAAGTTGTTGCAGTTATGGATCAGATCATTTAAAGTAGGCCTATAAAATGTGTTTGAAATCCTTGAATGTAAAAACATCTTTATGTCGATATAAAACTTCTACACTGCCATAAATATTACAGTGGTAACGTTTATAGAAGAGGAATGAGATCAAATTCAAATAGCACAAACATTCACATGAAGCTGTATTAAATATGATTTTACATTGGGGAGCTAATCCACAGCAGAGCTGTAGGCCAGGCATGTTATTGGATCTTAATGCCAACTTAAAGTGCATATAATAAAACATTGTTACCTTTATTGTTTTCATCAGACCCTGAACTTTCAGCTCATCCAGCACCGGAGGAATCGGTCTGATGATGACTTCCATCGGGACGTTATGGACCTCGTCGAGGCTGTCCGAGTGAATCGACCTGTTGTTTTTAACGTCCGCCGCGCCACACTGAGTGGACATTCCCGACATGTTTCTACAGGTTAAAACCGATAGTTTCACTCGAGTTATTTTAGTCCCGTGCCAAAACCGAAACATTTACCTACCTACAGTAGACCTGAATTTTACTGTCTATACAGTAGACACGATCTGTGCGGCTCTGTCACTTCCTGGATGCTAGGTTTGCTGCATTCATGTAGCGTCGGAATAATCGCAATAATTTGTAACCGCCTGGGAAAATGTACGTGAACCTCAACCCAACTAATAAAATATAAACATAATATACTGTCTATGCTCGGAACAACAACTCGGAAAGAAAATTCTGCTACACGACTTGCCGAGTTGGCGTCATATTACGCAGTGACATGGCTTTTTTTTTAATTCACGTATTGCATAATAATTTTTTGTTCACATGTCATTTTTAATATAGTATTAGGTTGTAACCGTTAGTAGCATTTACCCTGATAACTGTAGATAACAAGTCAGGGGGCTTTTATTGCCTTTATTTATAGGACAGATTAAGTCAGAAAAGTGGGGGATGACATGCAGCAATGTGTCACAGACAGGTCGGAACCGAATCCGCAGCCGCTGCGACAAGGACTGAGCCTCTGTAGGCTACATGGGGCCCACGCTCAAGCAGGCGCCCCGTTAAAGCAA
Organism: Perca fluviatilis; assembly: GCF_010015445.1. Classification (NCBI taxonomy): domain Eukaryota; kingdom Metazoa; phylum Chordata; class Actinopteri; order Perciformes; family Percidae; genus Perca; species Perca fluviatilis. The sequence goes on from NC_053116.1 coordinate 11,891,527, forward strand.
TATTTTTAGTTGTTTTAGGGAATGTACTGGTCCAGAAACAAGTCTTCATACTGGAAACAGCTATTAACGCATTGTTTAAACGCTCTGAGCAATAAAACATCTTCGTTGTCCGTCTCTATTTTTTTCCCACATTAGGCTATGCAAGCCCATGAACACACCAAAGTCTGAAGAACGACTTCCCAACTGGGTAAAGGGGACTATCCAAGGAGCACGTGAATGCAGCATTTGATTACGTAATGCTACTAACTTTAACAGAAAGTTTGCATTGGTCCTCCGCGCTGTCAATCACAAATGTAGCTAAGCTGCAACCATGGTTACAACGCCCTCTCTGGTCGGTTGATAGTTGGAACTAGATTGCCAAATTACTTGTTATATCTAAAGTAAAGTGTTTGTTTCGTTCGCAGTTAGCATAAATGTTGTTGGACAGCCCTTTGTTGTCAAAATAAGAGATAGTATGATAATGCCTGCCTGGCCTACAACACTGCTGTGAATTAGCTAGCTCAGTTAACGTTACCCAAATCATTACGGTTAGCCTAACATTAGCATAATTCTGTTTTTTTGCCACTTGGGGACAGCAGAAACAAGCTGTGTACCCACCATTGACATATCATCTCATTTTAAGTTGATGTGGAACTTGATAGCAAGCTGTTGCTTACACATCCAGCTGAGCAGTTACATTATCATTAATTCGGAATCTTGCTTTTGTCCACGTGAAGAATGTAAGTTCAATATTTACTGTTTGTTTTTTATAGCTCTTTTATCAACTCCTGAATGAAATATCTGTCTCTTTAGCTGCTAAATGCTCCACTATGTTGAGATTTTCCTGTCTGCTGCAGATGAAAACAAGGCAATGAGAGCGGTGAGAGGGGATTTAAAATTTAATTTTAAGATGATTTAAGTTGACTACAAAGCCATGTAAAGTTTTTTTTAACTCATTGTAAGGCGACCTGCTGATTGAGATAGTAATATTCTGTTGGTTCATCACTACGAGCGACCCCATTTACATTGTTTTCACATTGCCATTTAGTAAAAGAAATATAAATGATAGCCGCTTTAAATATTCTTTCCTTTCTTTCTTTTATGTTCCCACAGGAATAGTAGTAAACTCAAACTGTAGTTTGAGCAACTAAGTGTTATTTATCTCCTGTAATCAGTGATGCAAAGTCACAAATTACATTTAATGTTAATAGTACAGTACTGGAAAAGACTTGACCCTTGTCTGTTGACCATGGCTTTACTACCTGGTTTGGGATCCCACAGGCCCCAATGCTGTTTGTGTCAAAATAATAATAGAACTTGCAAAATTAATAATTTCTTTCTCTAAATATGCTGTTTTTTTCTCTCTGTCCTGATCTTATTAATACCCAATGTAGAGAGGTATTACCGTGGTATCCCTTCCCTTTGTTACAAACTGGGCTTTCATTTTTGATGAAGGTGACAAAATATGAAAAATCTATTCCTTTTGTTTGGAGGTAGCTGTTGTAGTATTTCATGGCATGTACATGTAGTACCAAATACAAACTTTACCCCTTTTTGTATAATTACTTTTTCATTTCATTCAGCCAAAGTGTTTCACATTCAAATTCACTCCAGCAATTAGTCATGCAGTTGAAAAGAGTCGCTGCAAGCCCAGAATCCTTTGGTGACAATAGTTTTTAATGAGGTCAGTGTTTTGTATTGTCGACTGTTGCATGATATAGGCTTCCTCCATCAAAGTGCACTACTTGGTGTTATTCTATTTTTACAGAGATTTCAAAGAGCCAGCCAGGTTGCTGTGGTTACAAAAAGGACGTCTGGGCCCGCAGCTTTGCACAGGTAAGTGGAAAGCTTCAAAGATCTGTGGCAGTGGAGCGGAAACAGAACTATTGTTGTTTTATCCAACCCACAGCTACAGCATCTTCTAATGAGACAATTAAAAATGATTTCTTGGACAGTAGAGGCAGGCCATTATATTGAATTATTACAAATACTTTGAACTACAATGGCAGCGCCTTTTGTGTTTATTAATTGGTCACACGGGGATCAGTTACAACATGAAGAAGGTCTATATAGTACTCTATATAATCATTAACAGTGGTATCAGAACATTATATATCATCGTGAAATAAAATTGAACAAAATGCACCATTGTTATTTAGGTGCCGCAGCGAATGTAATCAACTTTTTCGCCCTATTGTCAAGTCATAGTTTTGCAGTAACAGTAATCTGTTTATAATTTCACCAAAACAGCTTAGCTTTGAAATCCACCTTACATTTTCTACTTTTCTTTCTTAAAGAGCATCTTAGTTGACACCAGTATAGCATAAAAACAACAGAAAAACTCCAATTAGACTGTAATATGCTGACATGGCTCGTGCAGCTAGCTGACTTGGTGCTTCTGTTAGAATAACTACAGTATAGTAAATATGTATGGTGACATATCCCCCCTGGGCATTCACTACTTTATACAATGTCAATTTCAACTCGCTTCTTTGCTGTCAATCTGAAATCATGCACCAAAGGAAACCAGCATCACATGTAGAGAAGAGAGCCTGCCAGTCTAAGCATATAGACATGTAAATCATCTCCAGTGCTGAGGTGTGTTTGGAGTCCCACTACACTCTGCATGACCCTCTGCTGTCACAGCAGGACTGTATTCTAGTTGCTAACATATCTCAATTACTTAGATTGAGTTAGTCACACAGGTACAGCGGCAGGTCATGGAAGAACAGTTCCCACATAATGATTTGCTGTTAATATTAGATTTCAGTCCCTGTGGGATTGTCACACTTAGAGCAGCTGGAGAAAATTACCTGCCAGCTTTCCGACAGGGAAGTGAGCTATATTTATTTATACCTTCCCTTTTTACACGTTGACATGCTTTTAAAGTGATAATTATTCTGACTACGATTTCCATTCTTCAAACTATAGCTTTGTGATAGATGAATGTGTCTGAAATCATGACACGGTTTAGCAACAGTGGATGTTGCTGCGTTTGCAGCTGAATGTGTGGCTGATTTGTTAACTGATGATGTTCACGCTGATTTGTTCACTGATAACTGGTGTCTCTCGCTGCCTAAACCTATGAAATTATTTTCTGCACTATCTCCTTCTAGTACATCTGCCCAGAATGGGATTTCTGTTTAATGATCTTCCATGCCTTGAAATAAATTTGCTCACCCAGAGATAACTGGTGCTTTGGAGTGAGGTTATTTAGATGTGGATTAAGCTGTAGGCTGTCTTTCCATTTGCACTTCAGTTCATTAACTTTACCCTAAAAACAGAGGCCGAATACAATTTTTTTCCCCCAGCTTAAATAACACCATAGAAAGCCACAAAAGCATTGTTAAAATGATCTTGTTTATCTTTTAAACAGATGATAAATACAGTATCACATCTGTAATTCCTTTGCTAAACTTGTTTCTGCATGTATTGTATATGAAGAGAAAAGAGGAGCTATTTAAGGAGTGCCCTCCTTGACTTTTGCTTGAGTGCCGATGACAAGTTGGATATCTTAGATGCATAAAAATGGGATTTTGACATGACTTCAAAAAGAGAAGCATACGGATGAGGTGGACCCTCTGCCAACTGGAGACGAGGAAACAGATGGGTTTTACACAAACAGCACAAACATCAAGAACACTGAGTTAAAGAGCTTGGCAGTCTCACTTGATGAAACAGTGAGGAATGGAGGCGCTTTTAATGAGCATCTCTCCTGTGAGGCAGAATGTGAAAAGACAAACTGTTAGCTCTTAAAGGGGCAGTTACAGTTGGTTGGCCCTGACTGGTTGAACCGAATGGTTTCAACAACCTCTTGTTGAGTGACTTTGGTCAGTACACATGCAGATTGGTTATAATATGGAGAAAATAAAATGGCCTATAGGGCAGAATATCGAATATATATATATATATATATATATATATATATATATATATATATATTGAATTATCAAGTTGAACCGATGGCACCGCCACCGACCAAACAAACAAAGCTCGTTGTTGGATTGTTAATGCTGACAGTTGGTGATCAGCCAACAGATGGCGCCAGATGTATGGGAAGGGTCAGAGCAAAGGCCTGCACCAGTTCAAGGAGTGTTGAATCAAGTAATGATAGTTTATCTAATTACAAAGATGACATGTTGTTTGCTTCAGTATGTCACCTGTGAGCAACTGGGAGACACCAACAGAGAAAACAATAGTGAATTTGAAACAGTGAAACACATTAAGAATATATTTTTTACCCCATATTTTTATTGGACTGCATTCTTTTTTTTATTATTAGATTCATTACTACTCTACTTCTCTATGAAATGTCAAATGAAGCGAAAAATGCCCATCACAAGTTTAGAAAGCTCAAGGTGACGTCTTCAGATGTCTAGTTTGCCTGACCAACATCCAAATTAAACCCAATTATATTCAAGGCAAAACTATATAAAAGCAGCAAATACACAGAGAACCAGTAAATATTTGGGATCATTGCTTGAGTAAACAACTGAAATGATAAATCGATTATCAGAAATGTATGTTGCAGATGAATTATCTGTTGATTGGCTATTCGATTCCTCAACTAATTGCTTCAGCTCTAATGATATTTCTCTGTGCAGGGAAGCAGATCAGATTTTTCAATTCAGTTCAAATAACTTTATTTATCCCCTGGGGGGCAATTTAAAAGCACGAAGAGTAGTTCTAAGTAGAAAATATAATAAATACACACAATGCCATACCATAATAACTACACTTAAAGTGCGAAGTGCAATAGCGAAAAAGCAACAAAAGACTTTGTATGAAACCTAACAAATATTCGTATTATTGAGGATTAATTTACAATTAAAAAACATTTTCTTTATTGATTGATTGATTGATCTTGAAGAAAATAGTATTTACAATAGGATTAACGATCCTTCAGCCTAAAACCCCAGAGACGTTCAGTCCTCTATCACATAAGACAAAAGTAAAACAGCAAATATTTACATTTCAGAAGCTGAAACCGGAGACATTCGGGTATTCCTGCTCAACAAACAATTATTTGATTATGAAAATTGTTGCTGATTAATAATCATCATCATCATCATCATCATAATTGACTTTGATCGGTTCAGCTCTAAAATTACATTATGCTTGCTGTGTCGTGTGAGAGCAACTGAAAGACACCCGTTGCAACTATATTCCACTAATGAGTTTGAAATCGTCAAAAACACCCATTACGGATATAGTTTCTTCTCCATATTCTTTTTTTGCCTGTCATATTAGCAGTAATAATTCGTCTGTGCAGGGTAGCAGTGTACAATTTGAATAAGTACTGTTTTCCTATAAATAGGATGATAATCTGATGTTTGTTTCTCCAGTTTGTGTTGTTTAATAGCTGTATATCTGCTGCTAGGTAGGTCGGTGCAGTAAGCTAGTGGTAACCCTCTCACCCTGTCAGAAGGCAGTTATATCAGTCGCTCAGAAGATGATGGTGCTCTCAGGTCAATATCTTTGAAGGGAGAGTGTAGCGCGCTCAATTTTGCTGGTTGTTTTCAATCATTTGCTGGATATGCTCTGAGTGTGTGTGTGTGTGTGTGTGTGTGTGTGTGTGTGTGTGTGTGTGTGTGTGTGTGTGTGTGTGTGTGTGTGTGTGTGTGTGTGTGTGTGTGTGCGTGTGCGGCGATGTGAGGCTGCCGTGCTGTAGAGTGTTGCAGGGCTATGTATGAAAGGCCACCTTGGTCTCCTTTCCTGTCTTACGGTGCTGATCACTCATAGCGTCTGTTGTTACACGCACAGCTCACCCACGGGTGATGTAATTGGATTGCATGGGTCCCCATTTTACAGTCCATTGGCATGTAATGACATCAGTTATTTACTTTCATCATAAAATCTGATAAGGGACAACATCTGCCAGGGTGAAGTTTGCGTGAGTACCGCACATGAATGTTGATGTGATCTGCAGCCCGGTGAGCTGTTTGCTAGGGGTGTGACGATGCATCCATCTGGATCGATATACCGATTCAATCCTCAACGATCCAATATTATCGATACAAAAAGGAAAATATCGATACATGTCGTCATCTTTAAGATGGGCCCTTATTTTGAAATTCCCACTTTATGTTTATTCTTTTTTATTAAAAAGAGCAGTTTGTTTTTTTATTTAAATGTCTGGAAGAGCTTAGTAATGAAATTGTCGAACCATATTTTAGTTGCTTTTTGTAAATATAGATAAATAGCGTTAAATGGGCTTATGTATCCTATCGTGTCGTTCTGATTTGAATGGAATCGAAATCGTATCGTGGCAGACTTTGTGATATCAGTAAATACTGTATCCTTGTCCTTAGAACCGATATAATATCGTGTGATGATAAAACGTGTGATTTACTGATTTTTGCTGCGTGCACAAGAATCAGCACTTGGTGGTAAACCTGTCATTTTGACTCTTAGAAAATGCAACATGCGAATAGAGATATGACATGTTTATTTAGTGTATCTTCAGTGACATAACTAGCATAGAAGCATGTAACGGCAACGATGGCAATCACTGCTTTCCCACACTGAAGAGATGAGTGAGCAGCAAAGTGTCTTGTTTCTGAGTCCCTGCTCTGCTCTGCTCTGCCTGCTGTCTCATTATACTGCTGCTGTGCTGCTGGAGGACACTGAAGGACACAAGCGATTGAATTCAAGTGTTGTATATTCCCTGGAAACCAATCAAGAAAAGCCCCAGAATAATAATCCCTGTCCGCTGTCATGATTCATTTTTATTTTGTTCCATATTTTTCTCTGGCTTTTGAGTCACTCAGAAGGAGTAGTCCCAGCATAAAATCAATGTTCCATTAAAATTGAATGACCAGGAAGGGCTTAATAGTGGTGGAACAGATGCTTCTGCTTTTGATAACGCCGGCATCTTAGGAACTCTTATTCAAAGCTATATTGGTGTTGCCGGGCCCTCTGACCGTGCATGTACCTCAGCTGCTGTGAAAAACTAGAGGATATTGGCATTTTTGTTAGCTAATTGACAGTAGAGCTTATAAAAGTCATCGAACATTGACAGAGGAGGCTACAGCTGATGGCACATTATAGTCATTACTATAATTACTCACTGTGTTAATGTTAACTAAGGGCTATTTCAAACAGATCCAAGAGTTATCATTTTTTATCAGTGTCAGAAAAAGGTTTAAGAAAGATATAACAGTAAATCAAATGAGCCGGTTGGCCTGTCAATGAACACCTGCAGGTTGTGTGTGTCTGCATGTTTTCTCTTAATAAAAATGAAAAACATCCTTTTTGTCCTTTTAATAAAATCTGTTGACAGTTTTAAAAGAAACAAGAGTGAGCTTGTAGGTTCCTTGTGCTATTGTTTTTATTAACGTTATCATTGCTATTGTTGTCATCATTATTAATTGTAGCAGAACAAGATAAATCAAAACACCCCTCAGCAATCATGGCTTAAGTTTCTTCATACTCAGCTGGAACAGAGAGATAGAAAGAGAGAAAGAGAGAGAGAGAGAGAGAGAGAGAGAGAGAGAAAGTGGAAAATCTTAATCAGTTTTTTTTTTTTCTTTGAGGACCATATGGAAGGTTTCAAGCAGCCAACCATATGTTGAAGGCTTTTGTCATGGAAATCATACTTTTTGGCACTTTTTCATTGCGCAGCCAAGCCGGGCACATAAATAAAAGAAAACAAGAACAGAAAAATCATACAGAACATGATCAAATCTTTGAGAATACACAGAGTTTGAAGTTGTTTTGTCTGTAACTTACAACAGATAGCTTTTTAATCAAGACACTCCCTGATTCGCGTGGCCACCCAGACTGCAATTGGTACCTGTATTTGTCTTCTTTTTAATAAAAAAAAAAGACAACATGAATAGAAAAAGAGCAATTAAATGTCTACATGCATTGTCATATTATTGCTGTGATATATTTACAAATATATTTACAAAAATCATCAAAGAGGAACAATGTTTCCCTACATCTAAATTCAGAAGTTTAGAATCCAATTGTGCCTCCCTTTCTCTCAATTAATATCTTCTCTGAGGACGATCTGTAATGCTGCCAGTTTTAGATCTAAGCCTACAGTACATTTTCAATTGGTGTTTTTAATGATCTCAATGCTTTTATCTGCCTCATTAAAAAGCAGTCCCCAGGTTTTGGAGATGCATTATAGCTGTGTCCCACAGTAAAACATGAAACATATAAAAAAAATAAAAATCTATAGGAAGTAGTGAATTCTGCATTAGTTCAATAATACGGCGAGGTGCCAAACTGTGTGTTCTGCAAGTTAATCAGGAGCCAGGTGGTTTGGATGCTCTCATGCAGTGATTCAGCTGTAGCACTTAGACGACCATTGACAGGATGATGGTGAAGCAGGGACGAGAGGGCGGACAAATGGAGCAGAAACTCCTCTTTCCTCTCTTTTCTCCTCAGTTTTGTGTTTTGTTTTGTTTTTAGGGCGAGCTCAGCATTGCTGCGATGGTGTCATCCATTTGGAATATGCAAATAGCTGACAGTGCATTTGCCTGCTGGTGCTTGACCTTCCCTTTGGAGGTCTCTCACCGACTCAATTACGCTCCCTATCTGCAGTCTGTCTGCAAACACCTGTTATCCTCCCACACTCTGCCACCCTCCGCCAATCCCTCTTCAACACATCTCATCCTCGGTGCGTCTGTTTAGAGGCAGTTGGGATGGGATGAGGATGGCTGGTAGGGGAGGGGAAGCGACAAGAGGCATGGACAAATGATGGGGGAGTTAGAAGTGCATTACAGCGCGTCGTTTTATTACAACAATCTTTTTAAAAAAAAACTCTCTCTACCAAGACAGTTCACGTCAAGATCATTTCCATCAGTGCTGGTTAGGACGTGTATATACCTCCATCCATTCTCTCTTTTGACACCTCAGAGATTTTCTTAGCTTTTTTTTAACTGCACAGAATAATTTGGCAGCAGTAGTGACCGTTTACCTAACTGTATTTTAATGCTTTCTTATGTCAGTGACCTAAATTTATTAGAATGATTGTTGTGTAACCTTCTAACATTTCAGTCAAATCACACCTGCCTTTCAGCTGCCGGAAGAGATTTGTTTTTACCTGGTTTCTCATTAAAACAAGAGACAAGTTAAAATAATAATACTATTATAGAATAGCAGCCTTTTCCAGTCAAATGAACACCTGTAGCAGTTTTGGACTCGCTGCATATAGGATTGAGTGTTGCTCATTGTCACTGCATCACTATCATTATTGCTTTTGCACCTTTGAAATGTTGGTGTATATATATATATATAATTACACCTACCATTATTATATAACCGATAGTGTTACATTTTCATAGCGATGTGTACATGCACATCACCGTCGGCCATTTCTGGGACTTATTTATTGCCTGAGATTTAAAGACAAAAAGGGCCAAACATCTCCAGTCACGAGGAGGCAGCTGGACTATTGGAAAACAGCAAGATGGAGAATATTTTAGTTTTTTGTTTTCATCGTTTCTTTTTATTGCCCTAAATCGACTGAAAACAGGACAGCTGTGATTGTTATACATGTCAGTTGCTGTGTCAGTAAAGTTATTGCCACGGAAACAATTCTGCATTCATTCGTTTGAAGTCTCCTAACACTGGTACTGTACATTGTTCCTCTTTAAAAAACTAAGTCCAATGGACTCTCTACAGTTTTCATGCATATAAACATTTTCTTTGAAGATCAGCAGCATCTTACAAGGTCAATGGATGTTCATTTTTTAAATTATAAACAATAAATAAATACATGGTAATTAACAAATAAGCAAGTCTTCAATAAATACACAAAATAAGGTGAATAAATTAATAAATAGGTAAATAGGTAGATAAATAAAGTATTTACATGATAAATAGATGGTATGCATCTAAACCGTGGGCGGAGCCTGGAGCGACATATAAAACAGACAAACAGAATAATTTGACTGTCACTTTGTAACTGAGGGTGTGTTAGTCCATACCTTCACTCTGAGGTAACACTGGCGAGGGGGAGCACCTCAAACACTGGGTGAAGATTGCTCTTTAAGACTGGACGATTCACCATAAAGGCAGCAGAGTTTATGCAAGCCACCGTGGTGGAGGAAGAACAACGAGAGTTTTCATTGCTATAGACAAGTCAACTGCACATGGCACTTATAACAATAGATCATTTGGTCTGGCTCCCAGTGTTTTTGTCCAAGTCTGTACATCAGGGTGAGACTATGAATTGGATGTGTGATAACCTGTTCAACAGGCCTGTTTTAAAATCACTGCTCTTGCAGATATGAATTGAATGACCTATGGCCTATGATCGTGTATAGCTTATTTAAATTATTTCTTTTTGAATACCCACAGTTACAAAGATGCTTTAGATCAACAAGGGATAATAAGCACAAAAAAATAAATTTAGAAAAATCAAATAGAAAAATAACATCCGTTGAATTGAAACATTGGTGTGGAAAAAGGGGTTTGTCTTTTTACCTTTTTAAAATGATCTCCCTTTTTTGCAAATACTGTCATAGTTCACATTTTCATAAAAAGTTCATGTTGGCAGTTGCAAAAGAATTCAATTCTTAGCAAATAAAAAGCAGCATAAAAATACAAGAGGTCATTTTGTCTCTAAAAAACAAAAGAACACTGTTAGTCCTTTTTTATGTTTTTTTTTTCATTTTCTCATTGCTATTTGCTATAAAATATCAGGAATCTAAATATTATTACTATTGATATCAATATCATTATAGTCATTGATAAAAATTCACATGCCAGGCCTCATATATAATTGTGTGTGTGTGTGTGTGTGTGTGTGTGAGTGTGTCTCTGTGTGTATGTGCACACGTGCGTACATCTTTGTGTGTGTGTGTGTGTGTGTGTGTGTATTTGCATACATGTCCGTGTGAGTGTATGTGTGTTTACATGTGCCCACGTCCGTGCGAGCACATGTTGCTTAATTGTGTACAACTATCATCTACAGTCTCTATTTGGGGGAAGGTTGTTTGATTGTATGTTTCTGTGGACGATTAGCTACTGTGCAGGGAAAAAAATCCAGCATCTTTTGAAATTGTCTTTGCCATAATCATTAGAGTTTCTTCACGTAATCTCAGTGAAAATATTGCTTTCTAAAAAAAGGGAAGAAAAAAGGCATGGAGGGCAGAGTGAACAGGGTTATTGGTTGTGAACCTACAACAGGGGTTCAAAATGTAGCTTCTTCCTCGTGGTTAGTTTTCTGATCCAGAGTCGTCTTCGTCCGCAGAGCCCTTGAAGCAAGCTGACTCATAGTGCTTGTTCAGGTAGGACTTGAGAGCGAAGGTCTTATTGCAGCGCTTGCATCTGTAGTGCTTGAAGGCAGAGTGTGTTTGCATGTGGGCGCGGAGGTTTGAACGGTCAGCAAAGGCTTTGCCACAGTGTGCGCAGGCAAAGGGCTTCTCCCCCGTGTGTGAGCGCATGTGGCCTTGAAGGAGCCACGGCCGACTGAAGGCCTTGCTGCACACGTCGCACTTGTGCTTGAGGTCGTGGGTGAGGATGTGCATGGCCAACGCTGGCATGGACACGTACACTTTGTTACACGTGGGACACTTGCGGGCCATCTTGCTGTCGAGGCTGCGGTGCGTCTGCTTGTGTCTGCTGAGGTTGGAGGAGGTGGCGTAGGTCTTGCCGCACTCGTTGCAGGAGTGGCGTGCCGTGCCAGCTCCCTTCTCCTGAGCCCCACCGTTGGCACTGCTGCTTCTCGAGCCCCCTCCGCGACTCTCGGTGTCTCCCTTTCGCCTTGAGCGCCCGTCAGAGATGAAGAAGGCATCCATGGTGTAACCCTCGGCCAGGGCCTCCGACTCACCGCTGTAGAAGCCGCTGGCTGTCATGCCAGACTGGGGGCTGTCGGGGTGCTTCAGGTCGGGGTCACAGTACTCCTCTCCGCTGCTCACCTGGGTGTAGAGGGGATCTGACACCGGCGAGGCCAGCTTCAGCTCCATTTTCTTCTCCCCCTGGTACACAGATGGCGTGATGTAATCCTGGATGTAGCCTGAGTAAGAGACACACGCAAACACAGTTGGCCAGGGGTTGTGATGGATAAGGACACAGTGACATGCTGGTGATTACGTGATTATCATGTTGGATGATTGCCCTTCATAAAATGGTGAAAGAGTGAGTAGCAGCACAGAGCAAATTGCATTTTTTCCAGAACTCACAGATTGTACGCACAATAGTGCAGTGATGCAGGGAAACATGACGCACGCAGCTGCATTTAGGAAGGGTGCAATCTTACAGTGAGGATGAGCACTAGATAATAGCTCATCAAAGAAGTCTCCTGTGTAGAAAGATGTCTCAAATAAATTAGTCTCATTGATAAGACCTCTTCTTCATTCAATGAATGTTCATGTTTCAACTCTAAACCTTAACAAAGACCTTATTTCTCCAGAATTTTTTATTTTGGCAAGGTGTTTGTATTTTTTTAATGTGAGTGTTTTGATTTGAAAGTACTTTCTAAATCAATTACTACATTTTTTTTGTTTTTGGACCAGGTGAACGTGTTTTACTTCCTGATGCTTACATCCTGTAGGATTTCATGCTACAGTACTTTTAAGCATGATGCAGCAAAGCACAAAGCACCACAAGTGATTTAAAATGTCCCCAAATGTACAGAGCATGACTTCAGAGAGATATATATTTTTGTTGGCATCATTCATGTCTTTCCTTTCCCATTGAAGCAGCCCAGTGCCAGTGGAGCTAAAAGGCTTGCTGGCAGCTAAATGCATCCAAACAGAACTCAATACATTCTTACGCTGTGACTCTTTGGAGCTGAATTAATACTAAATGTATTTTACCTACAGGGTTGATATTCAATTGGTTGAACATATGAGTTCAAATATAAAATGTGTTGAAATTCCTTTCCTGAGAGAATTAGTGCATAACTGCAGAGAAAAAAAGCCAATTCCTAAGCACTGTGTGCAGCAAGCAGTGGAAATTAGGTATTGACTGCTTTTTAATGAAATTCAAAGTTTTGAACTGATCAATAGGCTATCATATGTAAAATAGTGCAGCTGTGGAGAAGATAGAAATAGTGCAAGGAACAGATCAAGTATCTGCGACACACAATAATAGTTTATTGAGCACAGTGTGCTTGAGGCCTGATAATGTGAGACACGTTGTTTGGGAAGAGGGGTCACCTGTCTGCAGCAGCAAGCACACTGAAGTGCCTTCAAGAAACAGGCCATTAAGAAATCAGTTGAAGTGCTCTCTTACTACAGCGTCTCCATTCCCAAGGGTTTCTGTTCACACACCCACTCTGTCAAAGACATGACCATGACACCCGGGGACAGGGAAACACCAGGCCTGTGCACACATTATTATTATGCTGCACTGCATGGGTTCACTGTTTTTAACTACGCAGATGGTGTTTGTCCGAGAGAGAGAGAGAGAGAGAGAGAGAGAGAGAGAGAGAGAGAGAGCAACACTTCTTCTTTTTTTTCAAAAACTATATTTTTAAAAAGAAGAAATATTATCTTCTTTGTTTTTTTAACAAAATTCTTACAATTACAATACAATGTACAAATGCTGCAGCTTCAACAATATCCACTTGTTTTACAGTCACACTATAGACTGTTTGAATATAGCTGAAGGGCCTCTGCACTACGTGCATGGCCCTTATTTTTTATTTTTTTTCAACAAAACATACTGTGTCAATGTAAGCAGAGTTGTTGACTGTATTTCAATTACCCAAGGTCAGTCATGGAGCTCATCATTTAGGACCCGCGCTGTATCAGCCCTTACAGCTCATAGGCTCGTTTCTCTAATGCAAAGTAAGCATGTAATTAATGGACCCTCTCAGCCACCCCTCTTTGTTGTTCGACAGACACTCAAGTCAAATGTCTCCACAATGGGGGGAAAGAAAATCTCCTGGCACGGCAGAAGTGCTGATGTTAGGTATTTCAGCCACGCTGTGAATTCTTTTATTTCCCTTCTCTCTTTTTTTTGGGACTCAGCACAAAAAAGATTCTTTTGTTCAAATTAAATGCCTTTTGTCGACACCAATGTAGTGCCTTAACGCACTTTTCTTCCTTTTAATATAATGCTTATTTTTCATGGTGTTGAACAATAGATTCAGGAACAATAGAGAGCGACAAGAATTACATACACATGGATAATTTAATAAGAATATAAACTGGTGCAGCAGGAAATCTAAATAACATTCATTACAAGCTACTAAATATGCCTGGTGAATATATAGAAAATGCACGTTTTTATTTCTTGCCATAATTCCTTAGACTTTCCCCAGTTAGTTATTTCCATTTTAGCAAACCATTATACTTTACAAACCAATCCAGACATTTTTAATTCCTCTAATCCTGATCCACCTAAAATTCACTGAACCTCGTTATTGACGCGGTTGAATAACAGGTGGGCACCATCACAACATTAAGCTGTGGACTGTGAAGCCTCTCTCTCTGGGTAAATACCCTAACAAATCATAACAAAGACACAGATATGGCCCTTTAAACGTGGCCACAAAATGGAAGCGGCGAGCTTAAAGCAGAGCGTGAAAGTGAAGGTCGCCTCTCGGCTCTGAGTGGAGCTGACCGTGGCCGGTCTGTGTGTTGACCACAGTGCAGCTATGTGCCTTTCTTCATGTTTACTGTACAACCTCTGTCACGTGATCAGCCTCATTGCTGCCCCAAGCATTTTTGTCTCCTTTTTCTCCTTCGCTTTGCTATCCCTTCAGCCCAGCTCCCCACCTCCCTCCTGGCTGTACTGTACAGTGTGTTGATGTCTCTTGTGGCGGCGATAGGCCTGCATGGCTGAAACTCTAACCCCTGCTAGTTTTCAAACGCCCGGAAGGAAGAGAAAGATGTAGTGGAGCGATGGGGGTGGGGAGACTGTGCATGCTCCATTTGGATGGGAAGAGGGGGGCAAGGGAGGATCGGACCGTGATGGGAACTCAAGGACAATAACAGCTAAGGACAAATTTATCATCCGATACTCATCTCCTCATATTCATGAATTTTTTGAGTCCACATGAGGACCAGATGTAGTCAGCCTATGCTGTGTTCAGCCACCACAGGGTTGGTGCAGTCATACAAATACGTAACTGGAGCTTCTCCTGATTATACACACGTTCTGTTCCCTATTTACATAAGCTAATCCGTGGCTGTGACCTGAATTGTGTCTGTCCTTCACTGGAGTCAAAAAACAAAAGTCTGGGAGCAGGGTGATGGGGGGTGGGGTACCACTAAAGAGGATTATTTAGGATATTGATTCATCAAAATCAGCTGACTGCGTGTAACATTAATTTACACACTACGAGTATGTTCTTGGCTGAGGGGAAAAAAACAAAATCTCACACCAACACAAAAACAAAAGAGGATGCCATCTGTGCTAAGTGTGGAAATGTCAGACATGCTGAAATCAGCACCGGAGCTGTCTACAGGCAGGAGTGCTAACACATCTTTAACTGGAGCGGGGCAGACTGGAGGCATGTTAACTCACCATTCTCGCTGAGACGAACCCCAAGGCTGGTCACCGAGTCTGTGATGGAGCGTGCAAAAGTGAACGAGTCGTCCAGGTGGTGATGATGATTGGAAGTGGCCGAAGAGAAATCATCAAGCTTGATCTTCTTCACCAAAAATGAGCGGGGCATGTTTCAATGGATAAAAACACAGAGCTGAGAAAAACGCATGAGAAAAAAAATGAAAGACCCTCTGAGGAAGCACACGAGCAGAGCTGGCTTGACGGTAATCCTTGCGTTTAATGTGAAGACAACGGCCAAAAACATAAGATAAGAAAGAAAATGGAAACCAGTGGATAACAAGGCTGACGGCAATGCTGTGTGATACTCTCTGGCTCCCCCAGCTTCCCCCAGAAAAATAAAAAAATAAAAAATAAAAGCGATCCTGTTCAGCACTGGATAGCTCCTGTGATGCAGCAGGCTTAAGGGACCAGTGAGGAAGAGAAGAGATGGAGACAGACAGAGAGAGGAGGGAGAGAGACTGTCAGACTAGCTGAGATCAGCAATCACGCCAGCCTTTATATGGGGCACAGGCAGTGGAAGATCAGGTGGTGCTGCGAAATGGAGCTGCTTAGCTTTAATCCATCAAATGTCCCCGGGGACACACATCAAATTACTACTGAACCGTCTGTGCATTCGCACACAGACAGAGGAGAAAGAACACAGCCAGACCCCCACTGCCCCCACTGCTGCTCCCCCTTCTACTCCCCTCCCTCTTTCACCCCGCTTATGCTCCGTGCTCGGAGGAGGAGTAAAGGAGGAGGGCAGACAATGGAGATGTGCATGAGAGCACACTCAGTGTCCTGTCCCCCATTGTTTTCAGATGAAGTGGCACAGTTTATGTTTGCCTTGTACAGGCGCTGCCTCCCTCATGTCATCTCTGTTGCCTCAAACAGCCTCAAACGTTTCTGTCCCTTCTGTCCCTGTACTTGCATGCTGAGAGCACACGTACAGTACAGCAGAGGTTAGCCGAGCGTCTGGGAGTGCTGGACCTTTTTCTTTTAAAAAAAAAGAAAAAGAAAAGCTGCACTGGATTCCAGCACTGTTGACGAGCGGGCTTTGGGGATGTGCTAGTGCTGCACTGCTCAGCTTGTCTCTCTCCCTCCCCATTACCACTGCACAGATGTGTGTCCTGCCATGCGTGGCAGTGAATTATCTGATTAATTAATTACATCTTTTTTGATTAGGGTGAAATCTAGAATTAGATCCGTGCTTGCTAATGTGGCTAGATATCTCTGGGTTGGTTTTGTATTTGTGTGGACTTGTTAGCTGACTCATTTTACATTCCACGTTGTATTTTCATCATTAGAGATCAACATTTGTTGGTCCCTTGTTAGAATAAATGAAAGTAAAACATTCATACACAAAAATTAAAATCTCGTTGCCGTTTGTAAAAGCAGCAGTGGAACGTTTTCAAGTGAAACAGAAATGATGCACCTGTTTGATTCACTATCAACAGGAAACACTTGTGTCACATCACTTGTTTGAATGAATGTTTCACTGCATTAAATCAACAAAATGATTGACTGCTAAAGGGAAACTAGCATTCTATTCATGGTAAATCACATCATATCAGTGGAGGAAGTGTAGGCTTTAGAAAATACTGCAGATCTCTTGTCTATTTTCTTCTGTTCAACGTTTTGTCTATTGTGTTTGGTGATGGTAAACTCATGAAAAAGCATTATATAAAAATATAAAAGTTTTTAAATAGTCATCTTTGTAATATGTGTTACTGGTTACGGTTAGTTTGCCAAGTATTTATTTTATTCATTTAAAATAAAGTCTTCAAAATGTCAAAATAGTGAAAAAGCCCTTGTGACATGTTTAAATTGCTTTGTTTGTGCGTAAAAATCCAGAGATATTTAATCTACATCAAATGAAGCAAAAGAAATTAGACAAAACGTGATCTACAAATTGAATTTCACAGACTAATTGTTTCAGCACTGCATTAAATTGTACATCTTTTTGTTATTATTTCAACGGTCAAAATACCTCTTTGTTGTAATGCTGTTAGATAGATGAATCTTGGATATTCAAAATATTTACCAAATCATTTTTGTAGTTGCTTTATCACAAGTCAGATTCAGCCATGAAATGTTTAAAAAATTAAATACCACTTGTAGATTCATCTGGAAAAATTTCAAAAAGTCCCCCAACCGTCCGTTCCCAAAAGGTTTATCTTACGACTGAATTCATCTATTTAGCATTTACATGTTGATACGGGTTGTGTTTAAATGTGTTTAAAGGTGCTATATATTTATCCAGACGTTTAGGGGTGCCCCCTAGCTCGGGTCGCTCTAAATCCTCCCTGCCACTAACAGTGACCCTGCAGCTCGGTCCTGACAGTTTTCAAGAGGGGACGGTGTTAAATCAGTGAGGTCAGGATTTATCACACGTATGTGATTGTACATCACAGCACAAGTTCACATTGCTGTCACCAAGCCAAGCTTGTAGTGCCGAGGCAAAGACGAGAAAGGTCACGGGAAGAATCATTGTCTAAAACGATGAGGGCTTTTTGTTTTTGTGGTGAATGATCTTTTTTTTAATAAACACTCTTTTGTATGAGTCCCATTGTGAAACAATATTTAAGTGAAATGAGCAATTCCAGCTCTTTAATAATCGAAGTGCACCACAAGATACTCGACTCATCCAGCCTTCAACATAAGCTTCTTGGGTTTGGGTTGTTGCAAAGATCATGATTTGTTCATGAGAACAAATGATGTTGTAATAGAATAGAAAAGAAAAGAGTTTACTGCAGACATCTATTAAAAAAGGGTACATTAAAACACATCCAGACAGGACTATTAAAAGACATTTACATAAAAACACAACACACAATAGACTCTACGTTAAAAGGAGCACCAGGTACTCGATGGTGAGGACTGAATCAAGGTTAAATAAATAGATATAAAGTGCTGTGTGCTACGGTAGCAAGCTGGCTAAATGAACAATCAACCTCCCTTGACTCGTACTGAATTGAACCTTTCCAGCAGCTTCTCAAACCCGACACTTCTTGAACTACAGCTCACCTGCGTAGCAGAAACTCTCATTATTCGGCTCTTACAGTGCAGTGGAGCACAGCCAGTTTACCTCTTTAAAGTATAAACATTGCACGCTACCATCATTATGGCCGAGTTTTGTGGAAACGCAGTATTTATGTGGTGGTAGTAGGATTGGGCAACAATTCAATTGCAGGCTGCAACTAACAATTATTTTTAATTATGGATTAATTGTTTAGTCTATAAAAATGTCAAGAAGTGGTGAAAAAGTACTTACCACACCTTCCCATAACCCAAAGTGACATCTTCAAATGTCAATTATACATTGCAAAAAAAAGCAGCCTATCCTTTCAGTTGAGATGCACTTATAAACAGTTGAGACTAACTATAAAGAAATTAAATCAAAATAGTTAGTTTATCCCCTGATTATTTTCTCTCTCAATCAACAAATGAATTGACTAATTGTTTTAGCTGTAAATGTGACACTATGTTCATAATGTGTTACAGTTTTCCCAAACTCTGCTGTTCAGATGGTTAACAAAATGACTTCATTAAGGTGTTTGTTTTACGTGTGCGCGGAGATTTTTCTGATGTAAAGCATAACAGTGGAATATTATTGAACATCAAGTTAATGATTTTATATGAATATATTTGCCATATCCTAATCCTTAAGTATTGATAGTGGGAAAACACTCTAACACTGATGTCGGCCATATCACCCAGGCCTCGCTGATGATGGAGCAAGCCACCTCAGCAGCAGCAGCAGTTTACATTAGTGTTAGATTAAATATTCTGCTGAACATTAACATAATCTGCAGATGAATTATTGCATCATTCCAACACATTTGACTTTAACTGATTTAATTGGATGAAAGAATGCAACAAGTAAGCAACAGGTTTCGAGGTGGATTGGGACCAACAAAAGGAAAACCCGCTGTGATTGAAACATCTCTCAGGTTACTTGTATCCAGCAGCAGGCCATTTGTTTCCTGCTCCTCCACCTCCTCCTCCTCCTCCTCCTCCTCCTCCTCCTCCTCCTCCTCCTCCTCCTCCTCCTCCTCCCTCGCTTCCTCCTCCTCATGCCGGAGCTCCGGTCCACTTATGGCCCCCAGACTCCCTCTGACATGTGGTCACTGCCTCAGGACGTTACCATAGCGACTGCCCCCCTCGGGCTGGAGGAATGGTTTTTACGCTGCGGTGCTGGAACGGGGGGGAGGGGGGGCTCAGCTCCGGTCAGATGGGGGTGGGTGGTGGGGTGGGTAGAGGCTGTGATACAATCAGCCTCATTACCATCCTGTATGGCCCTCCAGGGTTATGGAGATGACCTGACCGGCCGATTGAATGAAGTCAATCTAGTTGATTTGTTCCTTTACACTGTTCCATAACAGAGACACCACCGACAACTGAACCATTCACATGAACACTTATTTCACTTATCTCCATTCAGGCACTGATGCACATGAAGTCTGATTAATCATTTGACTTCCAGCTAGATCAAACGTAAAAAAAAAAAAAAAAAAAAAAAGACCAAAGACAAAATATGATTTCCACTTGGATTGTTATGCATTAAACCTGAAACATCCGCGTCTCATACTCGGCACTGCTTATATAATGTCACTCTGAGCTTGTTGGGCTAGGTGAAGAGAAGCTAAGAGTCCATTAGGCAGAGCCATCTATAATTTACCTCACGCTTGCTTACTGGGTCACTTCAATGAGGCTTTTTTTTTTTTTGCGGTTTACTGTTGTCTGTTTTTTTTAGAAAGAAAAGAGCTGCTGGTGATGAAAACGTTCAAATTAGAACATGAACACACATTAGATTCAACAAGTATTTATTTAAAAATATAATTCCTATTTAAAGGCATTTTGCGGCAGCGTTAATGCATGTGTTTGGCACAAAAATCCTTTTTCCACAGACACCAATCAGCCATGGCTCAGTGAAGAAGGTCATGAAACCAATATTTAACATTTTACTGTGGATTTGCAGTCTAACATGAAGTCTGAATGGACCTTAACTGCCTCTCCAGCCTTACTGTAACGAATGCTGTTTGGCAGATAGTGCAGTGTATCACTCATGCCCTATTTGGCTTGTGTCTGCCTGTTGTCCTGCATGTATCTCGGAGCGTGTGTGCATTTGTTGTCCATGGGCAACTGTTCAGTAAATAGGGCAATTAAGTGTGAAAAGCAGAAAGGAGCTAGCATGTTCCTATCTCTTTGGTGGGGGAGATAATTTATGCTAATAACATCTCTACCGCTCAAGCTGCCCAAAAATGATAGCAGACCCTTTTGGCTTCAGAAGAATCTTTTCATCCTCTTGGAGAGAGAAAAAAAAAGTGGTTTCTCAACACCTTGCAAATAAGACAGCTGTGTGGCAGTGAATGGATCTCTCTCCCTCTCTCTCTCTGCCTTTCATCTCCAGATGATAATCTTTTTTCTCCTTCACTGTCTTGCATGGTGCATGTTTGTTCTTCATTTAGCCTGTGGAATACTTGAAACCTAGTTTCCCCTCCATCTCCCCCCTGCTCTCTCTTGTAGCCTCACACACAATCTATCATCATTTTTCCTTCAAGAGCCGTCATAGGAAGTAGCAGCATCTGTGAATGTATTACTGCGAATAGCATCCTATGCATGAGCGATGCTTCTTAATAACACTTAAGAAGAAACTCGAGCTTAGTATGCTGTTCATGTGGCATAAATTCCTCTATCATACTGAGGGGCACAGAGGCATTGGGTGGCTGTGGGGAGCAGGGGCCATGATGGCGGTCCAATAAATAACGTCAGTGAAAGTGGGAGCAATAAACCATATGAGATCTCTACCAGCTACCCACTATCATGCTCAGAGAGGAGCTCTCACGTCAGCCATTCAGAACAAATGTGTCAGCTTCCAAGGCTGAGATAATTTCTTTTGTGCATCGGCAAAATAAAAAAAGCCAGATCAAAATACACTTTTAAACATTGTGTCCTAAAGGAATAGTTCAGGATTTTGGAAATACATGCTTTTTTTCCCCCCCGAGAGTTAGATAAGAAGATTAATATCACTCTCACTTCTTTATGATAAACATGAAAGTCATCAGTCATTCCCTAATTCCTCCTTCACACATCCAGCAGTTACAGAGCAACATCATTCATTTAGATTCATGGTTGTGTCCACCTGATGAAAGTAAGTCCAATATTCTCTCTCTTTTAGCTCCATTTTTGGTCTTCACCAACTCCTGAGGGAAATAGCTGTCTCTTTAGCTGCTTAATGCTCCACTATGTTCAACACCTAGTCACTGATTGGTTCTGTGTGCTGTTTGGTGCTGAGCGGGTACAGTTATATTTTAGAGCTATGTTATTACACAAATATAGATTGTAGCCGTTTTTGTTTTTTGCCTAAACGTAACCAAACATAAACCATAGAGACGTTAGATCAGAAACCGCTTATATGTGTCATTCTATCCTGGAAGGCGCTTTTTTGATTTTGTTTGATCTTTGCATAGAGCCAGGCGAGCGGGTTTCTTCTGTTTTCAGTATTCATGCTAAGCTAAGTTAGCTGGCTGCTGGTAGTAGATTTATACTAAGTGTATAGGCATGCGAGTGGTATTGATCCCCTCATCTAACTCTCGGCAAGAAAGCGTATTTCCCAAAATGTTAAACTTTTCCTTTAACTTGCACAATTTTTCTTCATGGTTTTATTGTCTCCCAAATGTTATTTTCTTTTTCAAAAGGAAGCTATAATCATTTCATTCACAGCCAAAGACGTTTGACAGAAGCAGTTCAGTGTGTTCCTAGCAATACACTTTCATTTTCCAATGCTGTAATTAAACCTTAACTGTAATAGTCATCGCTGCACCTTGCTCTGATTTATCGAGAAATAATTGTTCAGATAATCTTAGTTTAAATTAATTGGGTTAATTAATCACCACTGTGTCCTCGCCCTCCCTCTCTCAAATAAAGGCATTGTAAGTCTTTTCACATTATGTTCCATCACGAAGGTCAGAGCAGTGGGTAATAGACTGTCATTTCCAATTTGTACTTCCACGCAAAGGAAGAGCAAATGCATTAGTGAGATGGTATCAGCCCGTTTAAAATTAGACAACAAATGGACAGATTTGCATGCATGCAGCATGGATGGAACGCTGCAGCAGAAATATTACTCAGTACTGGGTGCAGCAGCAGCAGCAGGTCTGGAAAACAATTACACACTGGTTACTAATTTTCTTTTTAAGGATTCGCTACACCTGTTTGCAGCCAAGGGAAGAAACAAAGAGACCAGTCCCTGACACCACAGGACGTTTTATGAAAGAAATAAAAGAAATCTGCAACCAAACAAAATTTCCACCAGGCAAAATTGATACAGCCTTTTTCCTCTTATGTGTTTTTCTTAGCAGTGCATGTCAGGGAGAGAGGTGAGATCAATTTCCACAGGATTAGGCTGCCTGGGGAAAATGATTGCTTTTTTTAATACTTAGTAACAATTTTTCAATTTCCTGTGGTCTTTGTTACTCTCAACATTTTTGCAAATGAGCAAAACAGAGGCAAGCGGCGTTGCTGCTCCGCGAACTTCACCTTGGGACCAAGCATCATTTGCATATATATTGAGAGCATACGTTTTTGGTTTATAATAGTCACCATTCTGGGGTGGGGGCGGGGAACTGGGGGCGGCTGGCAGGCATTCTGTCACCTGTTATGAGGCCCTTTTCCACGAACATCCCTGGGAGACGAAAGCAGGCAATAATTACGGTGCTGGGACTAAACTGGTGCTGCTCTCTCCCTTCACACATTGTTTTAAATCTGAGGAGAAAAAGTAAAACAAAGACGTCTGCAGGGCACAGCTTTGTTTCCCGAGCTCCCAGAGATTTTCAGGAGGCTACCAAATTCACCGCAAATGAAATCAGTTGGCACAGCACTGATCCTGTGGTGATTACAGTTTGAGCCTGACACTAATAAATCCACAAGTTCCACTCTTTGCACTTTTAGAGTGTCCAGGGACAATACTACATTCAGGCAGAATAGGAGGAGATGCACTGCAGATGGTCACATGACAAATGACTTTATTGCCCCGTTATGGAGATTTGAATCATAATTGAGTGTCTCTACAGTGATGTGTGCACTTGCTATGACTCACAGTGAGTATTTTGCCCAGAGGACAGCTGAGCTCTGTTGCTTCTACTTCAATCTGCCACCACGTATTTAGATTTCACCTCAAATCTCTTAAAACAGCCTCAGTATTTTCATTCTTTTTGAATATTTGTGCAAGATTTACGTCAAGATAAAGAACAGAATTACCAGGAGGAAACTGTTTAAACAGAATGGTAAATCTCCCTCAAGAGAAAACCAAATTTATTGTGAAATGTATCCCCTGTATTATTTCAACAATCAGTTTTATTGGGTATGTAAAGTTGAGTAAAGAGTAATGTGAGCATGCACATTTGCACACTGATGCATGTGCACCACGCATCGATGCTTTTGTGTGTGTTGAGCGCTTTTCAAAGGGCATGCTTTTGTGCAGGCACAGATGATGCAGCTGGCAGAAGCATGACTATTGCTGGAAGCACATCCACGTTGGCACACTTACAGAAAGCTCCTGGCTCCTGGGTCACACTTTATATAGGCTGCATAAAGGCTGCATGCCCGTCTGCTGTCTGGCCCATCGATAACGGCTGTGATGCGCACACTTTGACTCTGTCAGTTTTCTTAAGTCCAGAGCTGAAACGATTAGTTGATTAACTGATATAGCAGACAGCAGAAAATAATCTGCAAACATTTTGATAATCAATTCATTGTTTGAGTACATTTTTCAAGTAAGAATTTTCCTATCCCAGAATTGATAAGCAGTGTAGGCAGACCACTCCCGCGCTGACACAGCACTGTGGAGAAAGGTCTGGCAATACGAGACTAGTTGCTGCCCCACTTAAGTCATTATCAATTCTTTCTCATATGTCGTTTCTCCTGTGCTGCTAATCTTTTGTGTGAGTGTTTTAGAGATGGTATCACACTAAATGTTACAAAATGCTGTTAATAAAAGCCAAGCAGTCTGATGAATTAATTAAACATATTCTACAAGATTAAATCATCAGGCACTTAATATTTACATACTTCAAAAAGTTTAGTTGTGTTGCCTTATTTTGTTACTCTTATTGTTACTTTTTTAAGAATCAATCATGGTTCTCATGTAATGATAGCTCCATTTATTCTGTAATTGCCTGATAAATTAACCAGCACAGACACCTGTCAAAACAGCAGACAATCTCTGTGAATCCACCTCCCATCAGGCTCATCTTGGTGGGCTAAGTTGGTAATGACAACTCCCCAAGTCTGTCCCCTCAGGCTGAAGGATGAGAGCGCCGTAGAGTTCTCTTTTCCCATCCGTCCCTATTAGGATAATGCATCAAATAGACATTTTAATTTGAAGTTCATTTTCTCCTCAAGGCTCTGTAAATGTCTGCAAGCACGCATGTTGGAAGAGATAACCTTTCTTTGCAGCATGCGATCTTTTTATTTATGTGTCCAAATGAAATGTTCACTTATCATTTACCACAGTTTGGCACCGTGGAAGAGTGTCAATTCTGGATATTCCAGTGGCTCTTTTGAAACTAGGAGGCTTCCAAAAACAAACAAAAAATGAATCCTGATGTTTCATTCACAGAGCTCCTCCTCCAGCTTGACTAAAAAACAAAAACTGCAGATGACTCATTGATTTCCACAAACAAACCAAATTGCCTAGAGTGGTACACTCCAGTGTGACTCTGAGAAAACCTCATCACTCAGCAGTTATATTGTTGTGCACCCAGCGACCTCCTCTTTTCAACCCAGCTAGTGTGACGATAACGTGCGTGAAATGAGCGCCGAGGCTTGCCAGCGGTGCCTGAGCCCTCGCAGGGCTCGACACCTGCCTGCGCTCAGCTGTTCCTGCCACGCTTGACCGCATGGGGCTAATAAACAGACCTGTCCTTATCACTGGAACTCCATTAACGGGGGTCGCAGTCACCTGAATCCCTCGCTGGGGCGACAGCAAATTGCAAGGCAAATGTAATGGGTTTTGCTATATTGTGTCACGCACCGAGATAGTGAATTACACCAAAGGCCTGATGTTATTACATGTCCCCAGGACGCTGGCTCTGTGTTTTATGATGACTACAGTGAAAACCAGGTCAGTGCTCAAATTGTCATGGTCGTTTCCTCCATTGCTCTAGTTCTATCTATCACGTCCATTCAAAGAGGGAACAAAGGCACGCAGCAGGTCGAACACTTCAGACAAGTGCCTCGCAGAGAAACTGCTCTCTTCATTCTTATCTGTATGAGACAACAGTTTGTTGAAAGAGATTCAAAAAGCATAGTGATTAATCAGGTCGCCATGCGGCGAGATCTTAAGGTGCTATCGAACATTGGAAAACCTGATGACAGGAAGGGAAAGAAACATTGTTTAGTTAATCAGGCTTGATTATTTGTTAAAGAAAATACAGAGTATAACATTACAATACATTTTTTTACGTCATTTGTTAACAAATACACTACTGTGTATATGCTATCTGCGGTGATACATGTAAGGAAACAGAAAAGGTGTAAACAGGAAAGCCTCGGACACCACCCTGATGAAGGCAAGATAGACGAAAATGTTTTGATGAATAAAACATGGTGTACTGGAGAAGAGGTGTGCGATGTCTTTTCATCTTAATGAAATCACTGGGACTATTGGATTCACTTGCAGGGGGCGGAGTAAATCCGGGCAAATTTTTGTATTGAGTTCAACTTCGGTGAACGTTGAGGGAACGGAGAGCCGAAGAGTCCAAAATGGCCGCAGCTATCGTAGCTTATTAGCCGCGATGCACCGTTACCTTTTATTTAACCTCTTTTGTTGGAGTACAAAATGTTCCGCAAATGAAGACGGTTAGGTCCATATGTTTAGATAAGGACGGTCTAATATTTTTCTTTAGTCATGCTTTCTATCAAACTCTGTCACCAAATCACAAACACATTGACCATCTGGTACATTGTTTTAATTGAAGAGGTGGGAATACAATTTGAAAGAGAACCAAAAACATGAATAGAGTCAAACTTTTCTCCGTTGCTCCTTTGATACAGTATTTCTCTGTATTGTTTCCTGCTGTGGTCTACAGGAGAAAGGGGGGCATGTAACAGAAACAGTCACAGACAAGGGGTTTGTTTTTGATTATTGAACCCTGTATATTTTCTCTGGCCATACATCTTCCTCTGCCAGGCCTCCCAGGGGCTTTGGGCCATCCAACACCACAGGCCAGCTCTTGAGAAGGAGGCTGGGACAATGGTACCTGCAGGTTCCTTATGCAGGCTCAGGAGAGACCGCTGGGGCCTCATTGACAAATTGTCCTTGTCTGGCCGCATGAGAGAGTGGGGACTGCGGTAATTGCATATTTCCCTCTAATTGCATTTATCACATGTGGGGTCTGCTGCTGTGGAGCCAGGTCTGAAGCCTTTCTCAGTGATGTGTTAAACCAAACAGCTGAACTCTCACCTGCACCGCAAGAAGGGGATGTGCAAAAAGAGGCCTGCAAAGAGGGCAATAAATTATGCAGTGGCACAAAACATCAGCAGAGCAGCAGTGGAGCCGGGCACAGAGGCTACTGGCCAGACGGAGACATGCTGCAGGTCCATTAAAGGCTCGGACGTGGTCATGAAGGACTTGACTCAACGATGCTGCTTAAGGACAATCAAGGGCTTCTACCTGCAGGATCACATGAGATGAAGCTCATACTGCTGTTTCAGACAAAAAAAAAAGGCTCCAGAGTTTTTTTGTATGGTAACATTTTTTTTTTTACTTTTATTGTAACACAACCGCGGTTGTCGGATAGTCTGATAGCTACCTTAATAGATAAAACATAAATAATAGAGTGAATAGATAGTACAAAGTCTATATTATGCTAAAAGCTAAAATGATCTAGAAATGCAACACATTTCAATAAATAGTGAAATATCAATTCCTTTAAGGTGATGTCTTCAAATGTCTTGTTTTTTTAATTCAATATTTAAAAAAAGAGAGAAAAAACAGCCAATAGTCATGTTAAGAGGCTGGAAACAATAAATTGTTGAATCTGCAAAATGACCAAAACGATTAACCGATTGTCAGCATAATTTCAGATTAATGTTCTGGCGATGGCCTAATCGTTTTAGCTCTATTTTCAGCCCTGTTTCACATGTTTCAGCCGTGTTTTCTGTGCTTCAGCAAAGTTTCATGTGGTGGGTTGAGGGGAGGGGGCAAATAATAACGAGCAGCTCTCATCTTGGCTTCTGGTGCCTTGTGATATGCGGCCAGGCTGCTGCATTATACAGAGGGGTTGTACAACTACATTTTAATCCACTCGTGTTTCTGGCCTGATAAAAGGATTCTCTCCATCTCTTTCTGTTTAATTCACACTATCATCAATCAAATGTGTCCCTGC
This sequence comes from Perca fluviatilis, assembly GCF_010015445.1. Taxonomy (NCBI): domain Eukaryota; kingdom Metazoa; phylum Chordata; class Actinopteri; order Perciformes; family Percidae; genus Perca; species Perca fluviatilis. The sequence continues at coordinate 11,919,354 of NC_053116.1, forward strand.
TTTCTCCCCCCCCCCACCCACCCCACCCTCTCCTCCTCCTGGGTTTTGGGGGTCTGCAGCAGATAGGTTGGGGGTCCCCCGAGGGGGTTAGGGACATGACGGACTGGTCACAGATGCCACTGAAATTAAAATGCAAGAGTCTGTGCAAGGTGTTACATTTCTCAGACATGCTCATTTGCAGCAATATCTGAGCAACATAAAGAGGCTTATCTTTGATGCCACATACGACTCTCACAAGATTATGTGAATATGATTAAAAAACACGCTATTTGGGAGCGCTATCTCCATAGCGTGGCTACAAGTGTGGAAGATTCCCGGCGTGGTAGATACACTGTTTTTGTCTTTCACTATTGTCTGCACATGACAGTCGCCACAGGCTACTCAGTAATGAATTTGTGCCTGTAGCATGTGTGCTGTGCGGAGCCTATGAATAGAGTAAATATGCACATCTCTGCACAACAGGTCAGCTTCTGAACACAGACAGAAGAGAATATGATCAACCACAGAATGAGCTCCTGAAACTACAAAGGAATTATGTATAAACAAGTGCTCAGTCTGTGACTAAAGTGTCACGCGATGATGTCTGATATCCCAGCAAACGCTTTTTGTCTAAATAAGGCTACAGTTCTGTGTTCTTGATTGTCTTTCATAGATAAACCTCTGATGGTAGCTCTCTTTATGTGACACATGAATATACACTCCTCTGACAGGTAATACAGACTGTAACAAAAATAGCATGTTTGTAAAAAGCCTATGTTGAACTATTTTGTGACATTTTTATAAAAGTAAAGCATTTTTAGCAGATTTGTTAATGTCACATGTTCACCATTGAGTTGTAATGTTATTTTGTCTCAAAGTAGAGTAGTGTAACTGATCTCAATCAATTCATACATACATACATACATACATACATACATACATACATACATACATACATACATACATACATACATACATACATACATACATACATACATGTATGATACAGAAATATAACATACATACATATACCAACCTCAACACACACATAAATACACAACATCCAAAAGAATGAACCCATTTTAAATAGGTTTTAAAAAGACTTTTGATAGAAATATGTTTTCAGAAATGATTTAAAAGTGAAACTGATTTTGCCCCAGATGCCCTGGCAGTCAAAGCTGGGTTCCCTTTAGTCTTACACCTTACATGGTAACATACTGTAGTAACAGCCTGAGTCAACAGGTTTCTCTCTGACCTCCTCAGACTGTATGCAGGTTGAGAAAGACACAAAAATGTATTTAGAGATATAGTCTGGGGCCGGGTTATGAAGTGTGGTTGTGAAAATCTTTAAATTAAAACAGACATTTAAAGGGGAGTATGACCTCTTTTATTGTTTTTTGTTTTTTGTGTGTTACTTGTCTAGCTGCTACATTCTGCACAGTTTGGAGTCTGTGAATTGTCAAATTGTTGCCATTACAGCGATCTAAATGTGAGAAAATCAAAGCATGTATATAATGTAGTCAGTGTCTAAAGCTAAACAGATTTTGGCTATTTTGCTCATATCAAATTAGTACGGTAATTGTCTACAAGTCAGAGGTAAACCACTTCAAGAGACAGATCCTTGTAGGGCTGGGCGATATGGCTGAAAACTGTATCACGATATAAGTGTTTCATATCGGTCGATATCGATAATTATTGATATTTTTTATGACCTATTTAAAATAAGGACCAGGAGAAAAATATATTAAATTTAAACATTTTTATTTTAAACTTAACCTTCCTCTGATTATAATCCCCTCAGTTATAAAAGCAGAAAAGTCAGCACAACCATGGAAATCACTCAAATAATTAGAATGTAAACATAAGTCTAAAATCACAGTGAAGAAAGAATAAGTAAGAACTGCTTAATAAGGTGTAATAACATGGTGCAAAGTGTTAAATATAAACATAGAGAAACCTGAAACCTGAGAAGAACTATTTTCTGCAGCTTTAGTGCTAGGTTGGTAACCTGGCTTCTGGACAGTGCTCAGCACGTCTGCCTCCGTTATTTCTTTGTAGCGTTTAGTAAGGCGCTGATGCAGAGTACCTCTCCATGGCGGTCTGCTGCTTGTGCGGTGTAGCAGCTGCAGATGTTGTTGGACGTTGCTGGCGAATACGGCTGTGCTCCAAAGTATGAGCGCGGCTAAGGTGGTAAAACAAGTTTGCGGTAGTGTTGGTGGGGACGACGGTCAGACTTATAAAATCCCAAAAACTGCCATACTGACTTTTCCTGTTTTATCAACAATTTCCTCTGCTCGCGGCACTCACTTTCCACTTATCGCCTCCACGCCCCGGTTCTGTTATTGTAGAATCCAACACGGACAGCGAGTGGGCGCAACCAAACATGATACTGTTACATGATTGGCTGTTAGAGTGTCACTCCATACGTTGCTAGGTTACCAGAGAGTGAGTGCCTTTGTTCATGCAACCAAACTTGCTTTGCAACTTCTGGTTTCTTCCGAAGAAGAAAAACAAGTTATCGAACGTTTTATCGAACGCATTTTCTATTGATATTGATTACGTGTCTATCGCGATACATATCGTTTTATCGCCCAGCCCTAGATCCTTGCAACCAATCTGAAACGAACCCATAGAACGATCTGAAGGGCTATCGTTAGATCCAATCCAAGATAGACAGAAGATAATAATGTTCTAACCAATTTAACATCTATGAATCAAATTGCCAAAAATAATTGTCATATAATAGCATACATGTTTTACATGGACTGCTGATTTTGTAAAATAATTTTTCTCGCAGTGGTTACACTCCATTCCATTCAGATCAACCCAAGTTGATCTGTATAGGGGATCCATGAAGTCCAGTTTGAGGACAGATCAACGAGACAGGATTTTACAACCATTTTCTCTTTACAAAGTAGTCTTGCATTGCCAGACCTTCCTCCACAGTGCTGCGGAGGAGGGTCTGGCTAGTCCACACAGCATCCCAGGATGGAAGAAAAACGTGCTCTGGTTTATTTCTTTCTTTAAACCAATCACAATCGTCTTGGGCAGCTCTAAGCCCCGGACACAATGACGGTGCCTCTGCAAAATAGCCTCGGGAAGGAACGTGTGTACTTTCAAAGGTTGTTTTAGTCGTGCAACAGTGAACTCAGATTGGACAGATAGTCTAGCTAGCTGTCTGGATTTACCCTGCAGAGATCTGAGGAGCAGTTAACCATAGTCCTCAGAAATCCACCGGAGTTTAAAATTACAACACAAAGCAAGCAGAAGGTGACGGACATCCGGCCTAAAAAGAGGGACATCCGGCGGTATTTCCGGTGGCACCGGAGCAACCCGAGAAGTGGAACGTCGTCGATATAGACTATTTACAAAGTAATTCGCCAGGAATGTTTGCTTGCATGTATCTGATTGGCCACCGTAGCTTCGAGCCAGATGACGTTGCGTTGCAGCAAAAGTTGAGCCAGGTTTAACTTTTTAACGTTTTAACCTCCTGCACAAACATTGAAACACTCACCCAATGTAGCCAACTGGTCGATAGACGACAAAGATAATCATTTTATGACCAACTTAATATCTGTGAATCATATTCCATTCCCCACTCAGATCCACCCAAGACCTGTAGCAGTAAAACAAAACCCTACCCAACACCCAATTGAGCATAATCTGGACCCGGTTTGATTCAGGTCCGGGTTTGGGTCTTTGTTCCTCAGATCCGAGTAGACCCTTGAAAACCTCTGCCTCGGGGAGACCTCTAGCTCACCCAGTAAGGGCGTGCGACCCATGTAGGCTGAGGCCTTCGCAGCAGCCCCGGTTTGAATCCGACCCGCGGCCCTTTGCTGCATCTCATCCCCAATCTCTCTCCCACCTTTCCTATCTATCCACTGTCACTACAAATAAAGGAAAAAGCCAAAAAAAAAAAAAAAATTATAAGAAAACCTCCACCTCCAGAATTTGAATGGTCTCACTTTCTTGTTCCATCCATACATTTCCTGACAATCTATCTTGTTTTTCTTCCTGTAGTTCAGCACTGACGGCTTTGCACAAAGGCTACATGAGCTTATCACTTAAAAGTCCCTAACAGGCTGAGAATGCTGTCAACATTTTATCTGTATGCAAGTCATACACCTGCGCTATGTGGCATTTTTGAAAGGACAGAGGAAACGTGTGATGAAATGCATGATGTGGCTGTTTAGTTTTACAGGCTGTTTTTCAGCACAGTAGCCCTATGATAAGACAGCAGGTGGCAGGTGCTGAAAGGGGAGAAAGTGAACGTCTTCTCTTCCCCGCTACAATTCTTCTTGAACAGTCCAATTTGAACAAAGGATTAGGTGCCCATCATTAATCATAGGCTAATCTTGTAGATTTAGGCAAGTGGGTCCCAAAAGTCAATACAATTTAATCAGAGAATGTCATGACAGTTTACGGAGCAAAATGGAGAACTTAGAGACAAGGGCTTGTACAATTTGCTTTCAGATGATCACCTCTGTACACAATAGGTTCAATTTGAAGACACACTGTAGGTTTACAAGTTTTATGTTTAGTCAAATAAATGTTTAAAATAAGGGGGAGGTGGAAATGTAATACAGTTAAAACTGCTGCTTATTTTTAGGATAACACAAATGAAAGTAGGGAACTTTCTGAACTGTATGGTGTACTATATATATATATATATATATATATATATATATACACACACACAGTAGGGGTATTTTAACTGGTTTAAATGAGCTGTGGTGTTGTCCAGGAGACTCTTATTCTGAAATCTAAATTGAGGTCATGTTATAGAGATGTTGTATTATTGATAAATGTCAGTGAAGCATACATTAAATTCACGATATAAGTTCACTGAAACAGAAATTAAAGACCTGTTCCATTTGTATTAGGAGTAAATTCAGGGACTTTATTTTAGTAAAACACATGTAACGCAAAGTTAGTTTGATTCACTAGCATGTCTCCTGCTCTCTTTCTAAGTGTAACTGCAGCCCTACTTCATACTTGTAGTTATAGTTTGTGGGACAAAAGTATAAATATTTTATCGAGAGTAAATAATTCAACACCTGTGTATTCCTCTGCGGTTCACTAGCAGCTCTGATCCAGTCACTTTAAGACATCCTTTGTGGATGGAGAGCCCTTCAGCCTAAATGACACTTGGCCAAATAGCATTTAAGTACATGCTCAATATTTTAACAGGGCTATGCAAGGAAGCTGTGGAGTGGTTGAGCTGTTTCTGTTAAGTAGAGGAGGTGGATTGTTTTTTTGTGGAGAGGCACAAGCATTAAGCTCTTATTAGTGACTGTAGAGCTTCTCTGCTCAGGTGTAATAATCGACTCGGAAATTCCCTAAGTACTGTGATATAGTTACACAAGGAGCCGATTATTGTTATATAATTATAGTCTGTAAGTCTGTAAGCATTTTAAAGATGCTGTCAGTATTTTACATGTATCATATTGTCAGCCAATAGCATGGAAAAGACTAAAACCAAAGATGTGTTCTTCAATACATATTTGTTTTAAAGTACAAAGTAACAATTTAAGGAAATTTGGACACGGTCATTAGTTTTCTTTTATCTATTTGTTCAATATTTATCTATTTAGTATATTTTGTTGCCTTTGCTTTTCTTTATGTGTATGTATGTATTGTAGAAACAACCCTTTATAATATATATATATATATGATGAGCAAATATCTTTGCTCATCATGTTTTGTCTGACGGATAAAGAACACAGAATAAATGGTTAAAAATAAGATGCCTTATCTCTCAATACTTTCCACCGTCCTCAGCCTGTTTGTACATCCCTAGGCCAATTGGTTCCTACTGAGGATGTCTTTTTTTTTTTTTTTAAGTAAATATGTGTTTAGATTTTTTTAGATGGCTAAATAGTTTCCCAAAACAGCCAGATACTTTTACTCTACATGTAACTGAAACAGATGTAAGTATTGTATTTATCGGGGACTATCAGCAGCAGGCTGGTATATGTGGGATTGATAAAAAAATAAATACACTTTACCATGGTATTGGGCTTTTCTTGATATTTGTTGACAATAGGAAAACTATTGAATATCTCCAGACATATAAGTTAAAGAAAAAATGCAACTAGTAAACAGGTTAAAATATTTTTTATAAAAAGTACAGTTTACGTCAGCAAGTTCTGGTAATCAAATTGACCAAACAGTTTTCTGAACTATCCCCCGGTTACGTGTTGAAATGGACATTGAAGAAGCTCTGATTAACGCTCTGTTGATGAGAAAATTAACTTATATACACTTCATTATAAACCCGGCAGACCTCAAGGACCCAGACTTTTATGAAGCTGGGACCAGATGTCATCCAGCCACAGCCCCAATTAATCTCCGGGCCTTGTAACACGCCCATAGAAACAAAAAAAAACCCCTGATTGGGTGTGGAGGCCAGAGACAGTGAGTAGAAAGCGAGGGTGAGAGATGCTATCCAGGGAGCAGCCGGCCCTGGCGAGTCTGCAGAGGGTAAGATAAGAGGGGGGTGGCTGCGGCGTAGCCCGGGTCTCAGAGAGGAGGCTGAGGTTATTCATTGCTCTGCCGTGAAAGCTTGAGAAGATTACCCAGAGCCTGGTTGGCAGTGATACTAAGGGGACAGGCAGAGGGGGCCCCCCTCTCACCCCTTTGTTCTCCATCCATCTGCTTGAATCTCACAATGGCTCATCAGGACCAAGTAGGGTGGAGGGGTGGAGCAGCAGAGCCTTGCAGAATGGGAGGAAGTGAGCGGGTGGGTGGGGTGGGGCTGAAGGGGGGGAGGCAACCTGCAAGACATTGGGAGGTAATGCGAGGCAGCATAGGGAGAGTGAAGCTAACAGGGAGGGAGAGATAGTGCAGGACGGGGAATGAATCCTGGAGCATGGTGCTTGTTGAGATTGAATGAACGGTGCTGCAGCTGACAAGCTCTGACAGACTACATCAGGAAAGGCCAGGGAGGCGGGTGTTCACATTGTTATTTTCTGGGAGGTAATGGGCTGGCAGCTCCTCTTCACTCTGAATAATCAGTACTTTGGTTAGACTCAGACACCACTTCAAACCATGATAAATACACCACTCCAAATCCTCGCCACCAAGAGGATAGCATTTGTCTCTAAATGCCTTGACCACCATATTTATCTTGTTGAGGAATGATCAGATGATGAAGGGTGCTTTCTTCCATTACACAGGTAATTATAGGTGTTTTTACACAGGACAAAACATCAGCGGCCACTTACCTCTACAGCAGGGGGCTTTCCAGTAGTCCCACTGCCTTGATGGTGGTGAGGAATGGTGTTAATGGTGAAATAGATCTAGTTTACTCTTGTTTGTTGGGTTCGGTGGTTGCTGAGGAAACGTGTACGCACAAACACAGTGAGCGTGTTGTTGTGCATGTTATTATCATAGCACTCACAACTCTGTGGTACTTTAACATAATTATTTATTCAACATGATAATAATTCACCGTAAGCTGCCACTGTAATCGTTGATTCACTGCATACATTTCAGAGAGCAGGACTGCTGCAGGCCTTTCTCAGGGAAAGGAGGGCAGATCATGTTATTCAAAGAGCAGCAGGTTCTATTAATGGCAGTTCATCATAATGCAAGATTCACCTTCGTAGAGGTAGCACAATCTATCAGTGTTTCTGCAGTACAATAACTAGAACTCTGCTAAATTCTGCTGTAAGTCTTTGGATAGTGTTTGATAGATTCAATCAGAAAAGGATCAAACCAGCATAGATTTTCTTACCGTCGGTTCGGTAAGCCCTGCTGAAAAACTGACACTTGGGTCAACCCATCTTTTGATTGTTCTCACTTAAACTAGTTCACGTGTGACTGTATGAATAGCTAGAGGCTATTACACTGCTGAATATGAATAGCAGACCAATTACTTTGGCCCAGATGGAGCTATGTGCTCCTCGGAGAACGTCCTACCCTTGCCTAACACTCTTGCACTCTCTTGGTAGTGAACGTAGAGGGGACATGAAGAGGGCTAATGATGTACACAAATATGAATTTCAATCTGACATCACATTTTCATCACCGGATGCTGTCTCACTGTACCAGCAAAAATGATTTGCCAGCTCCAACAGCGTTTTGATTGTGATTGTCAGCTAATTGCTTAGCGGTGACAGATAACGCTCAGCTAAATTGTCATTTTAACACACCCAAACCTCAGAGGAGACAAGTGCGCTGTTTAAGCATTTCAGCCGACCACAATTGAGTGAATGGATGTGGTAGTTGAATTCCTCTCCGTCCCAGAGGAGCTTTTACTGGGACGTTCCCAAAAGAATCCTATCTCAAACCAAGCCAGTGTAGCTGGCGCTCACACACACAGTGGACATATGGCCAATCTCCCATCGTCTGCTGTGCTATTTACGGCTCAGTAGCCTGTCATTTGTTTTGCTGCTCAGAAACCAGTATGACACCTGTTTGAATTCTCAATAAAAGGCTTTTTTATGTCTGGGAGAAGGCTGTTGTCACTTAATCTTTCTCACTAATTATTGGTACTGTGCTTCTCTCATGAGATTGACAGTCCTGTTCCTGTTTTTGTTGATGGAAATTTGGGCTCACAATGATTGTCAAGTCAGCTTTCAAAAGTCAAAGAATCAAAGAATTGTTGAGGCATCCATGTGCATCTGAGCATTAATTAAGCAATGCTCCATTTCCTCTTCACACACTGACAGCATACTTTAGCTCAAATCTAAAAGCACTATAGAGAACTGCTAAGTAGGTGGCAGTATCAGCAATGTGTGGCCCATTACCTCATCTTCTTGCTACACTGTCCACTTAATGTTTGAAGCCTATCCCAGCATGCACTGGGCAAAAGGCAGGGAAACTCCTGGTCAATGCTGCAATTCCTCCTGGTATTATTTGATACGCACAATGTATAATTATGAAAATAAATGTTCTTTAAATCACACAATATATTAGATTATAACTACTGTTCATTTCGTCTGCCATATTCATCCTGGCCGTGATTGGCTGGATTTTGTCCAGAGTGTACTCCGCCTCTCGCCCAGTGGGAGCTGGGATACTCTCCAGCCCCCCTGTGACGCTGCTTATGATAAGCAGGTATACATAATGGATGGATGGAGAGATGGAAATTTAACGTGGTCTGATTAACACAGGCATTGATGGCTTTCTCATGGAAAATGATTATATTGTTATTGATTTTATTCAGAACAGGGGAAATGGAAGTTGTGCCAATTTCAAAGTTGTTCCTTAAACAAGAGCTGAGATACTACTACCTGAAGCAACAGTAGAACAGCAGTTAGAGCGTCTTTATCTTCTGTAATAGGATGTATTTGGAGGCGAGGTGTAGTTATATGAGAGGGATTTGATCACCTCCTTCACCCATGTTGTTAGGAGGCGGAGGACGAGGGACAAGTTAATAAATTGGAGCATAACCACGTTTGCCGACTGAGACCCCAAAACACACTTCTGACCTACAACATTGCAACAAAATAACTGAATAATTAACACAAGGGGCGCAGGGTTAGAATATGTTTTTGTATTTATTCTATTGTTTTGTTTGTCTGTTTATTTGTCTTTTACTTGCAAAAGTCCAAAAATCATATAATATCTACAAGACATCATGTTGTGTTAAATACAAGCAAATACAGCAGTGAAGAAGTGTCATTCTTGCAGATTTAAGCATTAATGGCTGAAATGACACAGAGTTACATCAGATTTTAATTATAAAGTAATCATTACCCCAGGACCCTGAGGTCATGTCCTCTGTATTTTTTCTGGGAATTTGAGAGTTTTAGCACCCTATGGGGAGTTTAAAATCTACGTTTTATGATGATTCTGATATTTTTTAGACTGAGCATATTTAAATTCCTGGCATCGAGGAGCATTTAAACCTCCATGTAGGGGAAATAAAACACTTTATTTTATGGGTCGATAATTTCCTTATAATTTCCTTAAAAGAACAATATAATTTGATGCTACTTAAACGGAAAATGGAGAAAATATATATATATATATATATATCCATATATATATATATATATATATATATATATATATAGTTGATAGTTGAGTCTATGAGCCGTAAATGATATCCTTGTAATAACTGCTTCATTTAAATGAAACTATAATTTAACAGCTAATTATCGGTAGATACATTTGAGATGAAACATCTATAAATGTAAACATTTTTTAGAGACTTTCTTTCTGATTTCATGACCTCAGTATGTGTAAAATACTGACTACAGCCCTGCACACAATCTGTACACATGTGAACAGTTGTGACTCATGTTTAATGGAGTCACAGTGGGTCGCACATATATGGAATATTTTCTCTGTGACGCTCGCTGAGTTTGGGTCTAACCTGAAATGCAATCGATCCAGTGTGATAAGCTCATGAGCACACGCGAAAGATGTGAATCATCCTTAACCTCCCCCCTTACACGCCTGATCAATAACAGACTTTACAGACAGATTCACTTTCTGTGTTTGTAATGATCCTTTTCTTCATTAATTTGACAAAGTCTTCGTTCTGAGATCAAAGGTTGTTTCCGGAGCAAAACAGATGTTTGCTTAGATCTCTGTGGACTATAGGAGGCAAATGCACTGGGCCCAGGGGGGCTTGAGTGCCCTGAATGTGGAATCATCTTTTGTAACTGTGCTGAAATGCCTTCCTCCTCCACTGGCTATGAATGCAGGAGACAGCCACAGGCATGATGCACCCAATAGAAACAAAAGAAAGGCCAAAAATATACTCTGGATTAAGGATTGGTGTTAGACATGAGTGTAAATAGATGAAAGGAAAAATGAGTTTGACATTCGCACAAGGATGTGTTTGGAAAAAAGTATATATTGACCATTATTTTCTATTTCCTGCATGTGTGATTACTGTAATTATAAAACAAAGAGTCTACAGCTATGGTAGCTCTTCAATGCTGTGCATAGATACAGCAATGCTTTAAGCTAAATGCTAACATGTTTACAATGACAATGCCGGGGGGGATTTGTTGTTTTGTCGTTTTTCTTGTAAGGACGGTCTCGTTTTGCAGATCATACAGAAAAGTATTGGACATATCAGAATCAGAATATACATAACATATGAAGAATTTGCATTGGCGTTTTGGTGCACAACAGTGAACACAGTAAGAGAAAATAAAAAGCACGTACTGCAAAAGTCAAGAATTATGAATGGAAATAGAAAAATTACAATAAAGAATATGAAACATGGTTTTTTAAAATGAAAACAGCTGTACAGTGTTTGAAACAAAGAGGATGGAATGTGCAAAGGTCACAATATCAAGTATAAAACATAAACATTTGACCTGATGATGGCCCTTGTTGAAAGGTTATGATTTTACAATTGTTCCTGAGGGGAATCATGAATGTCTGTGTTAAATGTTGTGCCAATCCATAGTTGTTGAGATATTTCAGTCTGGATCAAAGTGGTCGACCGACTGACCAACCAACCAACCAACCGACCAACCGACATTGACAGCCATAGAGTCAAGCTGCTAGCGTGGCTAAAACGTGCTTCGACAACCAACAAACTATCTTGCTCTGCAAAACGTTTATGGGAGCCTGATGATGAGCAGATCCATACTGAGCAAAGCTTCCTCTTCTCCTCTCCATTTCCTCTGCACTTGGACGACCATGTGGCCACCAACACAGGAGACATACTGCAGCACCACTACCTGTTATGGAGGGAACAGGATGCGATGCTCAGGTTTAAAGTGTCACCCTCAGGCCACAGAGTGCTGAGTCAGTCGCCACTTACAAGGTCTCCTCGCCCTGCTTTCACCCTGACAGCTGAATTATTCATTAAAGGAGAGGAAAGCACAGGGGACCCTGTTAATTTCTCAATGGGATTGTTGGCTGTCCTTACAGTCGGCTGTCCACGAAAATACAAGCGTCAGAGCGTCGGTTTGAATTAATCTGTGAGAATTTTACTAAATATATGTATGAAATGGACATCAGTCACTATCCACACAGTAAAAAGTGCTCTCAGTGACTCATTGACTTGTGGCAGAGCGGACAGATCTTATGTTTCGTGAACTGATATGGCATTAGCTGCTTTCAAGGACACTGAGCGGCGATGTGTGGGAGTCTGAATCAGACCCTTGCAGATTTATTGAGTGCACTCACACCATTGATACATCCAGAAAGCAGCTCGAGCTGTTTTAAAGGTTGGGAACTTTGCCAGTTGTCATCATCAAAGAGAGTGTGTCTATGTTTGTGTCCTTTTCATAACTGGCACCGAGCCAGCGAGGCATGCAGAGGTTAACTTAGCATATGACATTCTCCCCAGCACCAAATTCCCATAATGAACTAAATCATGTTAAAGTGAGAGCGTACAGAAAGGGAGGCCACCAGTTTGAACATGACACATTACTGTTTTTCATCTGCGACTATTCTACTTACAGAGCAACAGCGCAGGCACGAGAGACAGAGATCAATAATCTAAATGAAATAAATCATTAAAGCTTAAGAACCCACATTGGTTACTACCGAACTACTGGAGAGTCCTTTGATACAGATGAAAAGGAAATCCAAAATCCAAATGTCATACAGATTTAATACAAGTACACCACAAATTAAATATATTTCATCACAAGTGAGAGAGTACAGAGAAACAATAGAGAACAGTGCAACAAGGCAACAGTACAACGCGCATCTTTTCCATTATCAATTAATCATCAGTTTATCAGAATAACCCTGAATCGAGTTACATATCGCACATCTATCAGAAAGGTTCAATATTTACAAGGTCAGTGGTATCAAAAATCATGTTCCCATGGGGTAGATAGTATAGAGGAAGATATTCTTCACTGTAATGCACAGCTCAGATACATTATGCTCCGTCCAACTCAAGCAGTAAAGGAAAAGTTTCAGCTTTTATCCTCAAGATAAGGGCTTAAATAAAGGCTTAGCATAAAAAGTATAGAAATGGTGTGTACCTTGTGCTGCAATGTTGTCCATTAGTCTCCTGCCATTATGTCTTTGGCTTGTTATTTGTTTTTACAGTTTAAGAAAATATATATATTTTATGCCTTAGAGACTGTAGGAAAATGATTGGGGTGGGGAACATTATATTTCCCTTATCAAAAAGCAAGACAGTCTCCAGCGTTATTCATTTTTTATTTGGACTCTCCCTGTGACTTACAACTGCAACACCCTCCCCCAAATATTACAAAATAATATAACGGTACTGCATTGGTACAATTTGTGGTAACACTTTATGATACAACCTGTGTTTTACAGGGCAAATTTGTTTAAATAAGGTAGCAATAAAATACTTTCCTACTCATATTCATTTCCCTCTCCATTGTCTCTCTTAGGGACTGCTGCACTGATGGTGTTTTAAGCCCCCAACGTCTCCTTCCAGGCAGCACTGTGACCGTTGACTTCAAGGCACCTAACCCTAACCTTAACCCTAACCATAACCATAACCATTGCCTAATCCTAGGGCCTTCCAGGAAGGTGACGTTGGGGGCTTAAAACACCGATAAACGATCATTATACCTAATGCCATACTGTTGATAGATTCTTATTATTTACTTTATTATACTATACCATATGATACCATATTATATTGATATTCTATTCTGTTATATTGCTGCATTATACAACACATTATATTTGACATTAAGTTATACTATATGTATATTGTTATATTGCTGCACTATTATACTTCTACTATATACTGTTATATCGTTGTACTGTACTTAGAGGTAAAATTGCTGTTTTTATCAATGGAGTCTGGTGGATTTGAAGAGAGCATAGATAACGGCTCTAGTTCCCCGTCGAAAAGGGCTGTTTTACGGCAAGGTAAAGCGGTGAAAATATTCTAAATATAGCGTACACGTAAAGGGATACTTGGCCGATTTTAAACCAGCTCTGTGTCACGGCAGCATGTTTGTGAGTTTTTCTAATGTTTTTTTCTCAGACGCAAAGTAATACTTACTGTGCAAAGGAATTTCAATTATAGCCGCTGTATGTGGTTATTATATTACAGCTTTAAACCAATCAGATTGCTTGATTTGAGCTACCCGTTTTATAATATTCTATACATTATGTTATTCTATACTATTACTAACTACTGCACCTCATACTATGTCTCATTTCTATTCTACTATATCGTACCATATACCATTATACATTATACATATTTTACCATACTACTGTATGTTGATATGTTACATTGACTCTTGCACTATATTCTATTATATGAATACAGACAAACACCAGACAGCTGTACAGACTGCTATTAATAGCCTGCTGGTGCACATTGTTTACATAGACCCGTTGGCTCTGCTGCTATTAATCACACCACTCACTTTATTATGTCATTTTGTCTCCAAATACTCTTGTATAGCTTCAATTTTTTTGTATTTATTTCTATTTTTATCTGTATTTTTTTCTGTTGTTTCTGTTTTACTGCTGCAACATCTGTATTTCCCCGCTGGGGATCAATAGGGTGTATTTAATTGTATCTTATATTTAAATGTAGGCACAGTAGAAGAAAGCAAGACTATGGGGAAAAGACAAGAGGACAAGACAAAATATTGTTTAAAATCTGGTGCGTACGAGGACATTAAGTCTTTCTGTCATGATCATTTACAGCGTTCCTCTGCATTGCTTCTCTCATTGAATTTCACTGAAATAAGACACTTTGGTTAGAATGTCGGCATTTCCACTCACAAACACACATACCCAGGAGTATTTATCGCTGCAGGCATTCAACATCACCTTCAAAAGCCGTTTTTTAATGTTCTCAGGGAAGATAAGGTGTTCACAAACAGCAGTATAATGCAGACTCAGCAGGAAATAACAATCTGTTGTTACAGTATGTTAGAAAGACTTCATCTATTTGTCCTTTTTACTTCAGCTTTCTTCACATCATGCATATCTTTACATCTGTTTATATGGAAGATAAAGGGTGCAATATGCTCATTTCCTTAGAATGTATAGATCTAAACTCCCCCAGCTCTCTAATGCTACCTCTGTTTGTACTAATTACACACACCAAGCATCTTGCCACATTTGTTTGTCACCTCTTTTAGCTTTAAATATCGGTTTCATGACTACAGAGAGAGTGAGAGAGCTACACCTCTGGGAGCAGCAGGGGGTCAACAGGCACAAAACCACAAATCACATATTTTTACTGCGACCTCCCACTCCCAACACACACAGGCGCTCAGATAGATGCAGACCTGTACACAAGCACATTCAGCGACAGCCTCGCAGCAACAGATGGACGGCCTTGAGGCAGAGCCTGTGAGACTTGTGTGAGGGTAGAGCTGCCAATTGATTGCTAAGATCAGGTGTGCGTCTACACAAAGGCACCTCCTGCTCTTTTCAAGTATCGGGGCTATACTCGCCTCAGGACAAATGGAGACACAAAACAACAGTGGCATCTGTGGCAGGTAATGATCCCTTCACCAAAAATCTGGATAATGACATACCTCGACCATTTGTTGCCGTTAAAATCACTGTTGCTCACTGTGAGCTCCACGTGTGTCCTCCAGCAACATGTGCCGGAGCTGTGAGAGTTCCAGCCATAGATCAGCAGTCAGACGGTGTTGGAGTCCAGCCAGTTTGAGCGAGGCCGGATGAAACGGTGTCAGCTTTTATCTGCTGCTGATCCAACCTGCATCCATAAATTGGGCTGCACACATTGCATAAGGCCAAAGGTGGATTAGAGCGCTCTTCAAAACACTGAGGGCAAACACCACAGCATTTTACATTTGTCCTGCAAAAGGCCCTAACCTGCTCAAAACATTTAACTCATGTCAAAAGTAAATCCATTTGTCCACCAAAATAACATGTCCCTTTATCATTACTTAAAGCTGCTATAATCTATATGTGATAATAATCTATTCAATGACAAAGTGAAAGGGGTCGCTTTTAGTGATGAACCTTTTATAACGCGAATCTGCAGCTTCCCTCAGCTCATAGTGAGTCCAGCTATTGCTGTCAAACAATTAAAATATTTAATCGCGATTAATCGCATTAATGTCATAGTTAACTCGCAATTAATCGCACATTTTTATCTATTCTAAATGTCCCTTGATTTCTTTTTGTCCCATTATTTTTTCTCATTTTAATGCTCCTATCAACATGGAAAAGTGGATCGGCTTGCTTTGTGCTTTTGTCGCCTGGCTTTGATGAGCGGGCGGGGAATATGCATCAGCTGTGTGCTCGGCCATCAAGTGGTATTTCAGACTGGACGTGCTGCGATGATAGCTCAGTTCACAACGACAAAACACACAGATCACTTTGGTCTTGTCAATGGAACCATTTGGCAACTTTTTAAAAGTAAACTTTCCATTCAGAATCTTATTGGCATCCATTTCGGCGTCTCGCGCTCGCCATCCACTCAAAACGTAACGTTAGCCTACTACTCTTTGGCCGGCTCGCAAGCCCAAACAAGTGTGTGCCTGTTGTTTTGTTTCCGGTGTTGTAGTTTTCTAACGTTACTAGTTGTTGCAACAGCATGTGGAAAAAAAACTACAAAGTTTGCTAGGCCCAAAAGAACATTAATCTCACGATAAAAAAAATTGACGCCGTTAAAAACGCGTTTAACTGACAGTGCTAGTTCCAGCTCATTGTTTAGCTGTCCGGTCGCAACTTTTTTTGTTCATTCTCACCGCTCGTCGTTTTCTGCCATAGCAGGCAGCTGTTTGCAGAGAAGAAACCTCTAAAAACCCACCGTACACTACCTGCTCAGCACCAAACAGCAGACAGACACAGTTAGAGACTATCTAGTTAACCATTCGAAAACAAAATGCCTATTTTCAGCTATCCAAACATTCCTGTCTATCTGGACACTCAACAGATATTTGCCTTTACAAATGCGCACAACATCTTTTTCGAAGGTATTTGTATGTTTGACTGCTGTGTGAAAGCAACAAGAAGTGCACAACCGTGCTTTGAGAATCATGATTTTCATTAGAGGTTCGTCCCAATAGCAGCCGAGTTATGTTACCTGCAATATCTGACTGAAACAGGTGTTTGAATAGTAATCACACCATACTGAGATAAAGCATGAGACAAACAAATCATATCGCCACCTGTTCGCTAAAAACTCGACTGTTATGCTGAAATACAATCTCCACCTGGCTGTGAGTGATCCCTTGTCATGTTTCCCCACAATGCCACTTTGGCGTGGCTCAGACGAGCACCCCGCTACCCCTGGACTCAAACATCAACCAACAAGGCCCTTGATCCCCTCTCCTTTCCTCTTCCTTTAGTAAACACGATAATAGCAGTGCTGTGTTCGTGTGGGCTCCATGTTAACACTGTGGCTGTCAAAGGCCATCATGCCCCTTCAAAGGATGATGGCTCTCTAAAGTGGGCTCTCTCGGTAGCAGCCATTTTCCACTTGACTGGCCCCACACACGAGGGGGACTGGTAGCCCCTAGCAGCTGGGCCAGACTGGTCACTGGGGGTGGGGAGAAGGAGATGAATGGGCTGAATGTAAGGGGAGGGGGCTAATAGCAAGAAAGTAAGTGTGTTTGGTATTTTGTCCTAAAATATTCCCTTTATTTTACCCTCCAAAACACTCCTGATAATGCACTTGCTCAGGTGTGTTTACATATTTCAGTTCACCTACTTGTTGTTGCTTTTCATAAAATACTCCACTCGCTGGCATTAGGATAAAGTATCATTTTGCACGTCACCTGAAACATTTTGTTGCTCTGCGAAAACCTGGCAGATCTCTTGCACTCCTTGATGAGAAACAGACTGCCAAATATCTCATCAGGAACTGGGAACAAAAGCCCATTGAGATGTTATGATATGAATGATAATTCAGCGAGTGTGTTTGCTCGGCCATATGGGCTTTGTGTCAACTCTCCGGGTCCAGCCCGGTCTCACTCGGGACCGGCAGAGCAGGATGCATTTTCATAAATCATTTCTTGACACCACATCAAGGTTATGTGGTTGGCAGTCTGTAGCCTGTAAATTGCCTTTGCATTGACAATGCAAAGGAGCTCCGCTGGGATTTAAGTAGTTCAGTAGCTATTTATGGCCTGAAAATTAGGATGACCTTTTCCCAAACTGTGATAATGGTGCCTTTAATATAAACCAATTCACCAAAGTAAAATGTATTTTCATATACTGGAAATGTGAATCATATATGCATACAGACAAACTAGCTTTTGTTACCCATCCATGATGCACTGGCTGTATGCTGCTACCCACAGTGTGGAGGTAATAATTAGCTCACTACGGCAGGGTAACAAGTTAGCACCCCCGTCCTGCTGTGCAGCTCTGTAATTGGTCCCCTCATGTGGCACAGTCGGGCCCCAGAACAAAGGGTTCCCAGAGGGGGAATCTATGCTGACCCATGCTGAACCCTCCACAACAATGACAGGCAGGAAGCATTTACATATGCTGACAGACTTGTCTCTTCCTAGGGTGGAGTGCTAGGCACTTCATTAAAGCAACATCAATACCTGCTGATAGAAAACGAGGAGTGGGCCTGTGTGCATTGCTGTCTGCTCCGAGACACTATAGTAAAATGACAAGGGCTGTCACATCCAATTTCAAATAAATGGACGGCATTTATTAGATGGTATGTGTGTGTGGAAATTGACGAGAGAGAGGCTGTGAGATGCTGTCTGATGTGCCTGTCTGTGAATTGTCTGCATGCATCAGCAATTGGTTTACCCACAAGCTGTTCACCTGAACATCAGCTGCCAAAATCTGTTGGCCTACGGGTTCACCCAAGCAAACTTCTACACTTTTCTGAGCGTTGTTTTTTGTTGTTTTCGTCAGCAACAACCAAAACTACCTTCCTTTCGTGTGGCCAAATGTGAACATGCTACTTGTGAACCGTATATTCGTTCCTCACGAGAAGATTGTGCAAAGTCAGACGCAGGTGACATATCTTGTCGATTCAGCAGCAGTGCAGGTGGGTTCATTCGTTCATTGCATCGTGGTGCTGTGAATTCATTCTCTTATCCAGTTGAAGGAAGGGTAAAACCTCCTTCCATTTGACACACTGCTCATTTAGCTGAGAGGCACAGTGGCTGGCTTGAAGGGAGGGGAGCTGTGGGGGAGCAGTGGTGATGGTGGTGGGGACGGGGGGCGGGGGGCTCTTTGGGAGGTGTCGTCCTGAGCAGATGGACCCCTCAGTGGCGTAGTAAGTGGAGTCTTCACATGGCAGAGGAGACTGCAGGATCTCACAGGACCGGGACACAGCATCCAGGTGGCCTCAGCCCCTCCTGACCAGCTGGAGGAGCGATGGGACCATCTGACACTCGCAGGAAAATGATACACTTTTCTTTACTGCTTTGTTTTGTCTCTCGACACAAAAGCCCTGAGCCAATCAAGGAATTTAGCTAATGAAGCTTAGAGAAAACCCTTTTGATTGCACACAAGTATTCAAAGTCATGGTAACAACCAGGATAACAGCGTTTACATGCAAGCTTCAGGTGAACACTCCCAGTTTAATGAAGATAATCGCCTAATTTATTTTATTTTAAGACAAATAATAATAAATCTCTTCACACCTATCCTTCAAATCTGCATCAACAACTGCAGCGATTTCTGAGCAGCTTACACATGCTGCAATGTAGATTCAACAAATCCAAGTGAGAAAGTCCCATCTGTGCTTCTCCTCCACTGATCCTGGGCCCTGGAGGCTACATTGGGCTAATTGTGGCCCCATTTTCCTTTCCTTATCTTTTTGTTTTTACTCCGTGTCGGGGTCAGGGAAGCTCCCAAGTGACCAGCGGCAGGAGCAACAGCCAATCGGCCCCCGCTGAGCATCAGTAATTAGAGCCCTCCTCCTCCCGGCCGGGGAACCTCTCGCTCTCCTTCTGAAGGGCAAGGGGGCAGAGAGGAGGAACAGCTGCTGATGGGAAACTACTCTCCGGTTCCCATGGATGACCAGCGTCCCGGCATCCTCCTCAGAGGATGTGCAGCAGCATCTCTTATAGGGATGATGGGAGCTTGGACCAGACATATTATAGGATTGTCTGGTTTCTTATGACTTATCTTTCCCTGTTTCTTTTTGTTTGTTATCACTATTTCCATGATAGTTGGTGATTTATTAATCTGTTGGTGGCCTATTCCTGAGATCATTTCAGTCTGTATTTCAATGGTGGTATTGCAAGACTCACACATGCATCACGTGAGCAACAAATAACGATATGTGGACAATAACCTTAGCATGGCCTTTGCGAAGCTTATAATGGTCACTAATTAAAAATGAATCCATCTACTGGACTATTTAATGATCTGTTTTCTTGAGGTGGTGACAAAATGTTAGGTACAACTAGGGGTGGCTCTTTGTCATCCTTAAGTCAAAGTACCAATGCAACAATGTAAAAAATCAAATCTTATCAACTAAATGTACAAAAAAAATGTTCTAGCTGGTCAAGTTAGAGTTTTTTTTTTAAATCTTGTTTAGATACTATACTTTTTTTTTTTTTTTTTTTTTTTTTTTTTTACTCTTTTATGTAAAATCTTAATCTGTAAAGTAGCCATTAACTATATCTGTCAAATAAATGTAGTGGAGTAAAAAGTACAATATTTGCCTCTTTGTCACTTATGTGGTGCTGTGAGCTGGTAGTATAATACTACATAGCAGTCCGAGTCCTGACTGTCTGTCATATTCACAGTAATAAAATGCATCAACAACCTGTTTTATTAGTTGCATGCATGTTTAAATTTAAAGGGAAACTCCCATATAAAAAGGTGTATAAATGTCAGCATTAAATCTTTAGCTTACAGTTTACACGTGTAACATAAATTTGAACTCCTTCATTTTTTCATTTGAACAGTATAAATGTATTTCATTTGCCAGGATTTGTGCCTGCAGAATGTGGAGTGACAGGTTTTAATATATAGAAGTGTGCTTGTGCCATCTAGTGGGCAAACAAGTTGACAGTTTCATGATTGGTGCAATGCACTTATTGGCCTGAAACTACTGTAACAGAATGACGGAAAGAGCTGTGTCCAGTGTTGAACTTTTTAAATTTTAATATTTATACAAGTTAATAGCTTTTTCCATCATAGTGTATCAAATGAGTTTAACACAAGTTAACACAGTTAAGTGCAAAGAAGGTGAAAAAAATGACAAAGCTGCAAAAGAAAGAAAATAAAAGCAAAATCATCAATCACCCTTTTTTGCTGAGTTAGCTGAAAATATTGATGCTACCCTCATGTCTATAGGCTAAATATGAAGCCAGAATCAGAAGCCAATTAGCTTAGCTTAGCACAAAGAGAAGAAAGAGGTGAAACTGCTAGCCTGGCTCTGTCCAAAGTTTTAAAAACAAATCTGTTTACTAGCACCTCTACAGCTTACTAATTAAAGCTATAGTGCGTAGTTTCTGTGTCCCCCATGAGGAATTCTAAGTAATGACAACAAAACTGTTGGTGCGTTCACATGATACAAGCGTTACGTGATCGCGCACCCCCCCTCCTCCACACAGTTGCTAGTAGCCAAGGAGGACACAGAGGATTAAATAAACATGATGGACTCTTCAGAAGGGGTAATTATCTTCACTCGAGTTTCTGCGCGGGAAAGTCTCCGGACGCCTCAATCTTCTGAACATAGCCATACTGAGAAATCCAGAGAGAGTTGTGTGGGAGCTGATAGTCTTAATCAGCTTTGTAGCAACTCATTTGGCAATGCCTTGAATGTAACGGCCATTTATTAATATCAAAAAGTTTTAACATGTTTTACTTTGTTTATTATATCCGTACAATAAATGACACTCTAACTGTAATGATCGCCAAGAAAGTTAAAAACTCACTGTAAAACCACAACATTTTGCATGAATTCAACAAGATAGACAGGTTAATTAGTGATCTTTAGAGGTGCTCATTGTTAGATTTATCTTTGGACACAGCCAGTCTAGCGGTTTGTTCCAGTGTTTATACTAACCTAAGCTAATTGGCTCCCACCTCTAGCGCTGTACTTACTGTAACACACAGATATGAGAATGGCACGAACTATTCCTTTACCTGAGAGTGTCTCCAGCCTCCTCAGTACTACACTTCTCAGATTCAGTGTTATAAAGGACATTTAGTGCTGCAGAAGTCCCCTGACTTAAAGAGCCGGTAGATGTTAACCAGCGGGAACATCGTGACCGAGCCGACTAGCGAGCCGATCTGTGCTGCAGCTCCGCACCAGACCAGGGCGCTGTGGCTCCGGTCTCTCAGGATGACACCCACCATTACTTTGACATAAGACAGCGTTCCAGTGAAGAAAAGCCATGAGAGCACCTGGTGAGGGCAAAAGAACAAAGTGGACTCCTCTGAATAATAATCTGGGAAATGTTTAACATCATTTTTTGTCTTAAAAACAAATCAGGATTTCACACTAACAGTCCAAGTAGTATATGTCATCAGTTATGAGTAAGCAGAGTTGCTCAATACTTAAGGTCTTTTGTAAAGGAGGGATTGAACTTTGCCACAGGTATTTCTCTCATAAAGCCACTGAGAAATGTTTTCTGTCTATTCTTTCAACGCCGCACGTCTCTTACTCAACATGTTTGTGTTTCACTTACAATGATCATCTCTCCCACCACAGACCCCTGAAGCAAAGGACATGGACTCATAGCTGCCATAGCCATGTTATAGCTGCCAAATCCTGTCCCCAATGCTGTCAGCACGCCAAGAAACACCAGTGACCTGAAAACAACAGAGGTTTGTTATCAGTTTTCATCCACTTAGAGATAACTTCTCTTTCAAAAGGATAGTTTAATTGACTTTTATTATCCCACGTAAACAATGTGCACAAGACATTCATTTGAGTTGCCTCTGTTCCACTATAGCTTCTTAAAATCAATGCAATCTCTCATTCAAAAAACAGAAAATATTATGAATTACCGGTAGATACTTTTCAGAAAACTACCGTCCCTGTCTTTTAGTTACTAGCGTTGTTAGAAATATCAATGAGATTTTGACTGAGGTTTTCTTAGAACGCCTAGAAGTTCAGGTTTCACTTTGGCTCGCTGTTCGCTTCAGATAAACTATAAAAAAAACTAAATAAAAATGTTTGCACAGAACCACCAGATCCACTTTGAATTGCAAAAGCGTTATGAAGGGATCTATTAAAGGCCAGTATGAACAAGGAACGGTTACAGCAAGTAAATCCGGCTTCAATGTTCACATGGGCACCTGACAGACTTGAACAATTGTGAACCTATCGTTTAATGAAAAATCTAAATCCATACAAAAATGATTTGTACCTGTTTTTGAAGAACATTGCAATGGTGCAAGCCACTGGGTTGGCCACTGCTGCCAGAACAGCAGAGAGGTGATAGGCCAGGTTCCCGTAGGGCTTACAGGAGTACGTCTGCACAGAGGGCAGCACGCCGTTGGTTGCACCATTAACCCACACCACCATAAAGTAGATGAAGGTCAGCTGGTACACAGAGTGTTTTGGGCCAGCCAGCAGAAGCTTGCTCTGGGCTGCCCCCTCACCCTGGCATTTTACACCCTCTCCATCAGTCTCTGCTCCCGGGTTCTCCAGGCCGGAGCTGACAGAGGCAACGGTGTCTGGCACGAGGTTTTCACTGGACAGCTCGAATGTCCGAGGAAGCCTGTTCAGTGCAACAAAAGCAGCCAGACTTATGCACATCATGGCTGCTAGGAGGAAGAAAAACACCTCGGTGGAAAAATTTGGAGGAAGATTCTCTGTATGTAATGACCACGTGTCCCCGCCTGTCTGGTTTCCTGCTGTTTGAGAGGCGTTGACACATTTGGTGATGCCCACACTTTGTCCCAGAGCGACTATGCCAGGAATGAAACCACTTAGCCCCTCTCCGATAAAGTATGTGGTGATGTATTTTGCTGGAAGCTGCATCATGAAAGGCAGGAAGGTAACTGAGGAGGTGCAATCCACCAGAGAGAGGAAGAAGGTGATGATGAAGAAGGCGGTGCTATGTGACGCCCCGGCCACTGTCGTAGTCTTGTCCCAGAATAAGGCAAGCAGGATGCAGGAGAGGATGCCGATGGAGAGGATGAAGTAAATGACAATGCGCTCTTTGAGACGACCCGGGCACAGTTTGTACATGAGGGTGACCAGCAGAGGTCCCAGGTTGGCCAGCTGGATGATGACTGTCAGGTAGGAGGGGAGATCCCATTCCTCTGGGAGAGTGTTGACGATGAGCGGCAGCTCCACCCACAGACCGTTCACTGCCACCCACGAGCCCAGGCCAAAGGCACAGGCCAGCATGTGGACGAGCAGGGC
This sequence comes from Perca fluviatilis, assembly GCF_010015445.1. Taxonomy (NCBI): domain Eukaryota; kingdom Metazoa; phylum Chordata; class Actinopteri; order Perciformes; family Percidae; genus Perca; species Perca fluviatilis. The sequence goes on from NC_053116.1 coordinate 11,943,505, forward strand.
CATGGTGCAGCCGGATCAGTCTGAAGTAAGTTTGCAGAAGAAGTAGCCGCCTTCCCAAATGGTTCCTCCTCTGCTGTGGGTCATGCCTACAACAAAAAGTCGGGAGCATTAAACTACACCGTTAGATCTTGTTCCAAAATAAGAAGGTTTTAAATGTTCAAGAAATGTTTTGTAAAATAGTCTCACTTACATCAAGTGGCATTTAGCCATGCAGAAAATTTGGTTTTCATTTTGGTGGCCAGATTTTGAACCACGAACAAAATGTCATCTATCTGCTTTGTATTAGGGTGGAGGCAGAAATTTAAGAGATGGAGATCTTAAAACATGGCCAAAAAAAAAACCTGTCAGCATGGCTCCCATATACACATTTTTGTCTCCTATGAAAAGGAGGGGTGGTCCTCTTTACCTAACAGAGGGGGGTTGGGCTGTACATTATCTATAAAGCTCTACTGAAAAAACTGCCATCACATATAAATCCAGTCATTATAATGTCAGGTGACAGGGAGGAGTCCATGCAAGAGTTAAACAAATGTAATTTATTAAAACTAAAGTAACCACAAATGGGCAATGGGGCGTGGAAATCAGCAGTGTTAGCCATGACAGTATGTGTGCCATGGAGGGGTTAAAGATGCAAAAGCAAAAGACAGTGATTCAGGGTGGATGTCAGCTGTAGGAAGGAAGTTTAATCAGCTGAAAACCCTCCACTGTCAACTAAATGTCCACTGAGAACAACTTAGAACAAATGGTTACACTTTACTTTAACTTTTCTACATAAGACTGACATGACACTGTCATGAACGTGTCATAAAACATTATAAACAAGTCATAAATGTTTATGACATAACTCTTTTTTAGTAAGTGTCATTCGGTTTTGTCATGACACGTTATGGTTAGGGTTAGCGTTAGGGTTAGGGTTAGGGTCAGGGTTCATGTGTCAGGACTGTGTCATGACAGTGTCATGTGAGAGTCATGTCACTCTTATGTAGAAAACTTAAAGTAAAGTGTTACCGAACAAATAAAATGCTAAACAAATGTAGTGGAGTAGTAAAAAGTACAATAGTTCACTCTGAAGTGTAGTGAAGTAGAAGAATGAGGTAGTATTAAATGGAAATATTCAAGTGACGCAAAATCCCTGGCCATTGGCAGAGTCAGTGAATATCTCACTGATAATTCATGAAAGCAAATGTCAGTTGAGGCCGGTTGAGTTACTAGTCATCATCAGTAAACCCTAACAACCTCATGTGCATTAATGTAAGTCAAGGACAAGTGTCTTTGTTCATAGATAAAGCCAGTGGGAAATCAACAACAACAGCAACAACAACAGTTATATCATTTTTCTTCACACCCACAGTACGCTACTCATGTCTCAAGCAGCTGATACAATTTTCACATCCCTTTTTACACGTTGTGGAGGAATCCGACAAACCATATGGGCCTCTTCGCTCTGTCTCTTGGCACGCATGTAGCTTTCACACTGGTCTCATGATGATGTACAAAAACAAGTCAGAAAATGTGTAAATGATCCCGTGATGTTTCCGTGTTGGTTCAGGAAACTGTCTCAAAGGCTTCTGAGAAAAACAGTATCATGCCTTTAAATAACGTAATAGCTTGAGATAATGGAAAGAAAGTGTGGTCTTAGTACAGAAAAAGACATTCACTGCTGTTTCCACAAGCAAATAAGCTGTCTTTCAGACATGGAAATGTACTTACAAGCTTCTTCAGTCCCTGGAGGCGCTGAATATGACTTGCTGTCATCTTACATAGAGGTTAGCGACAGACCTCCTTTGGCTGTTTTAACATGCACACACTGATGAGAATCACTTGTGGCTTCTGGGTAGGTCAGAGTCCACTCCAGCAGTTGATCAGCTCCACTGGATAACAGAGGGCATTGTCCATATCCACTGAGCTTTCTTTACTGCACCCACCCTTAATTAGGTCAAGTTCAGTGCTGAATCACTTCAAAGCACCCTTTTCACTCAGCTGACATGCATTTGCTTGCCCTAACAGGAAAATAAAATCTGATTAGTAGTTGTTTTTGACTGCCCATGTCTGCAGCGCCCCCTACTGGCCTCTCAGGTTTCATCTGGCACTGTGGGACAGTCTGAGTAGGAGGGTTGGAGTCTTGTGCAACAAACTGTTGCAAAATTATTCCAGGGAAGTAGCCACTTCTACATTCCTATTCAATAATAAGACACCACAATGTAAACAACATCATCTGCCTGGGTGAACTGAGCTGATACAGTTAGTCACTAGGTAAAAAAAATGCATTTACACTTTACTACATAAGTCAAACTTATGTTATGTTACTTACTTATGAAGTAAAGTCAGTGTATTCAAACAAGAGTCGGCAGCATGCTAGTGACTTTGTGAGGCTGACACACGTCAATGTCAGCATGCTCACAATGACAATGCTAACATGATGATGTTTAGCAAGTGATGTTTATCATGTGTAGCCCAAAGTAGTTTAGCCTGTTGGCTTGCTAACAGTTGCTAGTTAGCACAAAGCACAATGTACAGCTGAGGCTGATGGGAATGCCATTAGTTTTGCAGGTATTTGGTCATAAAACAAAGTTTTGGACAAATAAAATTTTTGACCTGATGATGGCGCTATAAGATCATCCCGAGGGGGAACATGACAGTGTGAACCAAATGTCATGCCAAACCATCCAACAGTTCTTGAGACATTTCACTTGAAAACACAAATGTCAAGGTCACAGTAGTGCAACAGGAACCATCAGGGGATCACCAAAGTCAGAAGGATTCATCCCCTGCTGAACATGGATGTCTGTAAAACAGATTTGTTGAGATATTTCAGTACATTTACTGAAATGTATATATATATATATACACACACACACACATACACACACACACACACACACACACACACACACACACACTCATATTTTTGACTTGTCATAGCAGGAGAAGCACAGGTGCAATTATACCGTTAATGATGCTTCTGTAGTGTCCCAGTAAACCAGCATCAACATGAGTCCAACAGGCTCACCTTAATGGAATGCAGTCGTCAATATTATTAGTTACACCACCGACGTGTGAAAATGTCATGAAATCTAACATTATTGTCAACCTTTTGCATGATTTGGTGTTTTTGAGCTCATCATCTGGTCAGGCAGACGGGTGTTAATGTCTACCTGTTCTTTGCTTCACATGTTCCCAGTTCTGCTTTTTTATCATTTTGCTTCAGGCTTGCAGCGTTTTATGTAAACACTTGCTATTTTTTTGTCTGTATTTTCCCTTACACCACACAACTAGTTTTTCTTGCCTGTGGACTTCTACAACTTTAGGTAAACCTCAAATAAGACTTAGGTTATGTAAGTTAGGTGTATCTACAGGAGGGTGCTCTTGTAAGGTAACTAGGACTAGAGTTGAAAATTAGCCGGCTGGCTAACACTAGCACATTTACAGAAATGTTGATTAATGACCACTGTCCTCATAAATAAATAAATCTTTGAAATCTTTGTAATAATTTCAGCACAACCTCAGTGACTTTTAGCAACTGCAACAATGTACTAATAAACCAAGTTTATTTATATAGCACTTCATCCTCCTGCAATAATGCGATAATGCAATTTATATGCAATAATGCAATAAAATAAGTAAAAAATAAAATGCCAAATACACTATGTATATGTACTCTGTATATATAGTGTATATATACATGCAATATCTGTCACAGGGTGGCATTTAAAACGCTTATTAAAAACTACAGCTACTCCACCACCACAACCATTTAATCTAGCCCAGTGGTCTTTACTATTGTTTTCGTGAGAGCCACACTGATAGGACAAAGTCAATATGCAATTTTTTCTACATTAGCCCATCATGTATCTTACCATCCAAGAGCACATTCGGCATTAAGAGCTGTAAAGACCCAAAGCCCAAACTGGCAACTCCGCAGTGAGTCAGTGTTATGGATGGAAGGGCAGAGCAAGTTCTTTTCTAGTCTGTATTTCCATCTTGTAATGCCACTGTTTGGGGTATTTTTTAAATATAAAGTATTTGTAATAGAGCAGACTTAGGGTTATGTTATAGCCCTGCTTGTTTTTATGAAATATCTGTATTGACTGCAAACTGTCTCTGTTTAAAACATTAAATCTATTTCTTTGGAGATGATACAATCGTTCAAAAGTAAAGTCTTGTGGGAAAGTGGCCTTGCATTACAAAGACCCAATTTTGCTGAAACACTTTGACGGACAGTGGACTGATGTGTGACATTCTTTATGTAAATACTCCCATTTACATTGACCTTTTGGTTAATAGCAGAAAACAGAGTTTGAATGACATTTTCCTTTTCGTTTTATATTAAATCATAAAGCATTTTTCAAAGTCTGTTTGAATATGAGTGCTATTAATAAATCACTGATCATCTTTCTGATGTTTAATAATTTTACTAAAAGTAGTAATAAAAAAGCTTTAAAGTAGTGTAAAGATACTCTGTTACAAGTAAAAGTCCTGGATTCAAAATCTTACTTAAAGGTCCCATGGCATGAAACCGAGCCCTGGGTATCCTGCTCTGCCTTTGAGAAAATGAAAGCTCAGATGGGCTGATCTGGAATCTTCTCCTTATGAGGTCATAAGGATCAAGGTTACCTCCCCTTTCTCTGCTTTGTCTACAGGCTAACGATTGTGTCATAACCAAGAGACTTACTGTTGCATAGTAGAGGAATTACCGTATAGTACAGGAGAAGCTCGCAGGAAGTTTCGACTTACATGAGCTGTTTAGGTTTAATTACTAATGTTAACTATCATTTTAGTTAGCAATAAAAAAATCTCCTTACATATACCTACACTCTCCGTCTCTGCAAGATTCGGAATGATTGAGATTTCTCTTGGCACAGCTACCAGAAAACTTAAACGTGTTATATACTAGACGCATCCAAGGTGGCGCGCGACATCGTAACGTCAAAATGACGTAATGTCCGGCCGGCGCGTCCGATTTATGGCGCGCGAGCCGAGGCACTTTTTTTTTTTCAGCAGCGCGCGACAAAGCGGAAACAGGAGGCCTGAACGAGTTCGCCGACAACCGGATGCCAGGACTCTCAGAGTGACTGCAAGTCTCTCTGGTAAACTTACTGGGTTAAGATGAGTTCTTTTATGGTAAATGAAAGGCTTGATACGACGAAGTAGGTCATCCAATCAAATCGAAGCATTGACAGCAATGCTGCTGCCAGTTCTGCCGTTGTTTACCTTTTTCTTTTTCTTCTAGTCCGTAGAAAGAGCAACATCGGTAGCCTTTGCTCATTAGCGCCACCACTGTTCAGGAGAAGACTTAAGCTAGTGTCGCGACCACCAGCGCAGGTATAAACATTGACATATATAAAATGGACCAACAGATCCCGTTGCTCTGGACGGAGACCAGTGAAGGAAATTAGAAGCACTTTTCCGGTGAGCGCTGAGCGTTACTGTGCAGCCTGCAACTGAGAGAGACGACGTAACTGTGACGTGAGCAACCTGTTTGAAAGTTGTAAAGGGGTTTTTACACTAGACGCATCCAAGGTGGCGCGCGACATCGTGACGTCAAAATGATGTAATATCCGGCCGGCGCTTCCGATATATGGCGCGCGAGCGAAGGTCATGCACGGCTTTTTTTTAGCGGCGCACAATAAAGCGGAAACAGGAGGCCTGAATGAATTCGCCGACAGGACTCTCAGAGTCTCTCTTGTAAACTTACTGCGTTAAGATGAGTTATTTTATGGTGAATGAAAGGCTTGATCCGACGAAGTAGGTCATCCAATCAAATCGAAGCTTTGACGGCAATGCTGCTGCCAGTTCTTTTTCTTTTTCTTCTAGTCCGTAGAAAGAGCAACATCGGTAGCCTTTGCTCATTAGCACCACCGCTGTTCAGGAGAAGACTGCAGCTAGTCTCGCGACCACCAGCGCAGGTATAAATAGTCATGGCGATCTCATGACGTCACATTTGTACGCGCCAGCTGGGCTGCGTCTAGTATATAATCACCTGAAGTCTTCTGGTAGCTGTGCCAAAAGAAATCTCAATCATTCCCAATCTTGCAGAGACGGAGAGCGTAGGTATATGTAAGGAGATAACATGGGCACAGGCTAATTATTGCTAACTAACATGCTAGTTAACATTAGTAATTAAACCTAAACAGCTCATGGAAGTCGAAACTGCCTGCGACCTTCTCCTGTACTATACGGTAATTCCTCTACTATGCGACAGTAAGTCGCTTGGTTATGACACAATCGTTAGCCTATTTTTACAAAAACGTCTGCTACGGAGCCATAACGTGAGGTACAAGGTAATGGAGCCTTTTATACATTGGCGTGCTTCTTTAGAAATGAACAATGGACAAATAGTCTTTAAACGCTTCAGATGTAAAGTTATTCACTGTCAAAGTGACGTAAAAATGAATGGCAGTCAATGGAATGCTAACGGGAGGTGATCGCTTTGTAGCATCAAAATGGCGCCATAGGAGGTTTGAGTTCTGAAGCAAAGCTTACCCTCTTGGGTATAAATAGTCACGCCGATTTCATGACGTCACATATGCGCGCGCCAGCTGGGCTGCGGTTACTGTAAAACACGCTTTACAACTTTCAGACAGGTTGCTCACGTCACATCTACGTCGTCTCTCTCAGTAACACTCAGCGTCTCCGTCCAGAGCAGCGGGATCTGTTGGTCCATTAATATATACTGTCTATGGTTGCAACAAGTGAAGCCCCCTCCTCCCCCCCTCTTTCCTCCTCAATAGCATTTAAAGCTACAGACACAGAAATGGCACATCCTAAGTGAAGCTCACTGTGGGACTGGCTCTAGTGGCTGTAATTCTGCACCAAGGCTGAATTTCAGGGAAAGAGACTTCAGATACAGTATTAGGGGACCACTAAGGCCTATATAAAAGCATCCAAAGAGCACCATGTCATGGGACCTTTAAGTAAAAATGCAAAAGTTTTAGCATCAAAATATTATTAAAGTATCAAAAAGTAAAAGTACTTATTTTGCAGAATGGTTTTTTCAGAATAATATATGTTATATCACTTTTAATTACTGATTCATTAATGTGTTCATCACTTTAATGTTGCAGCTGGTAAAGGTGAAGATCATTTTAACTAGTTGATATACTGCTGGCTGGGTAATTTAATATATACACATCATGATGTATATACATATACATCATGATGTATTACGTCATTTAATCATTTGAATCTGCAAAGTAACTGTTAAATAAAATAACCGTTAAATCACTGTAGTAAAGTAGAAGTACAAAGCAGCATAAAATGGAAATACAAGTAAAGTACAAGTACTTCAAAAGTGCACTTAAGTACAGTACTTGAGTTCACCACTGGTATAAATAGCCACAGCTGTGTGTTTTGACAGCTGCTTTGTTGCACTGCTGGAAAGGCGCCGATGCGAAACAACAATCAAATTTCACTTCTTCTTCTTGCTCTTCTTTTCAGTGACGGCTCTGTAGTGGTGGAGCAGGCACAAGTAGTTACAGAAGTATTTATATTTACCAGGCTGAGGCAGGCAGCTGTTTTCAGTGAAAAACCTCTGATAAACCAACTGCACACTCTCTTGTGTATGCATTTGCATTGTATTTATGTATTTATTATGGGGAACTGTGTTGTGTATGGGAATGTGTGTTTATGTGTGAGCTGCTGGACACTCGAATTTCCCCACAGGGGCGGTGGGGGATGAAGTATCTTCTATTCTATTCTACTCTAGACTAGCTGGTAAACATAGTGGAGCATTTAGCCGCTAAAGAGACAGATATTTCCCTCACGAGTTGATAGAGACTAAAACAGAGCTAACAGAAAGTTAATAATAATAATAATAAATTGAATTTATATAGCGCTTTTCACGAACTCAAAGTTGCTTTACAAGGCAGGTAGATAATAAAAACAATGCAAAACAAAACAGAACAAACTTTAGGCACAGATGAAAAGGGAGGGGGGCGTGGGGCTACGGATAGCCAGAGGTGAAGAGATGGGTCTTGAGGCTACTGGACTTACATTCATCAGGTGGACACTAACAAGACTTCAGGTCGCTCCGTGACTGCTGGATGTGTAAATATTAAATATATGTAAATATGTAAATATAACTCTTTGCTAATGCGTGTGTGTAACATTACAGCTTAATTGTTTCAACTGTCCCCAAGTGGCCAAAAAAAGCCAATCAATCAATTAAAGTTAACTAGATTATATTTAGGGGGAAAATTGATCTTATACACAAATCTGCAGTAATCAAGTACTGTACAATTTTGAGATACTTTCACTTCACTTGAGCATTTCCATGTTATGCTACTTTATACTTCTACTCCACTACATGTCAGGGGCCGATTTTGTATTTATATAACATTATTTACTAGTTAGGTTGCAGATTGAGATTATTAATACAAAATGTAAATGAACTAAATCATTCTGATGTAGTCATGTAGATTAAGCTACCCAGCCAGCAGTATATAATAAATACAAACTTGTGCTCTACCTTTACCAGCTGCAACATTAGTAATGTACACATTAATACATCACTGATTATAATCCTGTGATATAATATATTTTTGTACGCTAAATTTTACTTAAGTATGATTTTGAATGCAGGACTTGTAAGAAATTATTTTTACACTGGTATTGCTACTTTTACTTAAGTTAAAGATCTGAGTATTTCTTCCACCACAGCAAACCTGACCACTAAGATTTCACAAATAAATATTTATTTTTACCAACAAGCTGAAAATGTGCTGTTGAGCCAGTAAGAACTTGAGTTATGAGAAGAAATAAATACAAGAACTATCTATTTTTTGGCTGTGTACAATGATACAAGATACACATTAATTAGTGGATTTCTTTACCTTAAAACATTGCCAGGCTAGCGGTTTCTCTTTATTTACAATATTTATGCTAAGCTAAGCAGTGGCGGTGCCCCCGTAATATTCAGCGTTGACCTCCCCCTTGCCCCCCCCCCCTAACTGTGGCAAAAATGTTCATACATTTTTAACCCCACCTTTATCCCCAAAGAGGGGACATTAATAATGTGTAATGATAAATAAAATGTAGGTTAACACTGAATTAGTGTTCTTATGTTTACTGTGATATGTGTATGGTTAGTCTTTTTGTAGACCTATACCTATGGAGGGTTGGTGGTAAGTAACAAAAATGATATTGCAGTTAGTTTCTGTCACCGGCTTTATCTATGTAGAAAGACACTAAGTACAAGTAAGTAACTCAACTGGCCTTTGCTGTCAGGAATGATCAGGGAGATATTCACCCTGTCTGCTAACAGCCAGGGATTGTGTGACACTTGAATATTTAAATGTTATGCTACCTTATAATTCTACTCCACTAAATTTCAGCGTGAAATATTGTAGTTTTTACTACTCCACTACATTTGTTTGACATTAGTTACACCCCTAAAATGGCATGTGGTCCAAGCCTGGCTCCTCCATTTGAAATGGTCTAGAACCACCACTGAAGTTAGCTTTATATCTACTTTATAGACATTAGAGTGATATCAACCTTCTCATTTAACTCTAGAGAAGAAAGTGAGTGGTCTCGGAGTGCTTCTGCTGAATCTGAGGGTCACAGAGAAGAAGTTATGTAAATGAACGCTGCATGTAAGATAAGTTCTATAGAAGTGCTCTATATAAACTTTCATGACTAACACGTAGTGATCTACAACGACACAAATGCATGAAAAGCATGAATTAAGTTTTATGAAAGAAGTGGCGAAAGTTAAACAAATTTTCACATGGAGTAGCAAATACAGTTTCACAAGTCAGATGAACTCCTCTGACGTTACACAGGACCAAAAGAGGTAGCTGATTTCACTTCTATATTGTCAAGCACGGTTTAAAACTGGGACTTCTGCAGACCTACAGTAGACTTGTATACTATGCTACTATGCATATTATAATCAGATATAGTGGTATAGATACACAATGTTCACTTTGGACAATTCTTACATAGAAGAAAAAAAAAAAGCCATGTGTGACAAAAGGTGATCACTTCCAGGCACCTTGCTGAGCTGCAGTCATGCATTTACAACAGGACTGCGTGAGAACATTTATTCTGTGCAATCACACACGGAGGAAAATATTTCATTAGACATCTGGCCACATGACAATACATACTTCACATTATTTGCCAAGTTGAATGCATTTGGGTTTTCTTTATTTGTACACCTTGAAGATTATCTAATAACTAACAGTATGTTTAGTGAACTATGTGCGTTAATGTTAAGTGGCCGTTTTTTAATGTTACAAAAAGGCAACACACAGAGGAGGTACACTCAATAAGATTATTTATGTTATTGTACAATCTGCATTTTTTTTTTTTTAAACAAATAATAAAAAAAAAAAGATTAGTAACAGTACAGTATTCGAATGATCGTATCTGGTGTGGACTGAGGACTTGTCACATTGAGTCCACCCAGAGCTCCAGTGATGGGAGAGGGAGGGGAGGGCCTGGAATGACTCATGAACGCTAATAAGTGTGTGTATAAAGATATATGTGTATGTAGATTTGCATTTGTCCGTTATTGTGATTGTGTGTGTGTGTGTGTGTGTGTGTACGTATGTTTGCATGTATCTGTAATAAGTAATAATTGTAAAAGTACTCTGCTCTGTGTGTGCTCACAGCAAGGTGTTGGCAAGAGGTTGAAGAGGATGGCGGAGAGGATGGGGATAAAGGGATGAAAAGCAAAACAGAAGAGTTGGGAATTGGGGGAGGGAAGGGAGAAAAATATGGAGGCAAAAGTAGCAGGGGCTCAGTTGCTGTAGATCTGGCCCTCGGGTGGCTGAGGAAGCTTCATGTTCTCCTTGCAGGTCATGAGCCTTCGCAGCTCCAGCAGCACCATCCGGATACTGTAGGAGTTCTGCCACTTGGCCAGTGCAGTCACTGCATGCATGTCAACCTGGAGGACAGAGAACAAGTAAGGATGAGTGTGTGGATGGATTCAAAAATCACAAACTTATCTAGAATGTGCCGTATGTTAAATTTTACCTTCCTGAATGTAGATAAAAGATATTTTATGATATCATGCGAAATGTGATCACAGGTGACTTTCTTTATGTTTAGGCAAGTTTTCACATTAGCTTTTTTGTTTTTTTGTTTAAGTCCAATCCTGAGTTCGACTGTCATCGATCTGTGGTATGTTTAAGTAAGCTTATTATGACAGAAGCTAGGAAAATGGAGAACAATAAATGGTCGGGCGTTGCCATATTTGAACAACTAAAAGGGAGTGAAAAAACAAGCACACATTCTAGATCAGAATCAAAAATAATAGATAAACCGTTTGAGTGAAATCAATCTAAAGCCATTCTGTATAGTTTCTTGGTCCAGATATGTTTTTAGGTAACCAATAATTAGATTTGGACTAAACTGCTTTGTGAAAGCACCCTAAAATGTCTAAATGATTATGTAGAAGCACTACATCTCTTCTTGTGCCAGAAATAATGCAATGGTTGCATTAGCTGGCAGATCAAGCATGCACTTAAGCATGCACTTAGAACAGGAACATGCTTATCTGCACTGACCCATCTACAGAGCAGGCACGACACCTTTACCTTTTTTTTTTATACATTCCACTAACGTGATAACATGCTGCATGCACATAATCTTTTGATATTAGAAAATATACATGAGTCCAATTATGTTCTTTCTCCAAATGCATCCATCAGTGTAGCAGGAATGGGCTCAACAGCATTTCCCATAAAAAAAAAAAAAAGAAATACCGCTGACGGCTGGGGCTTCCTAAATTAGGTAATCAAGCTAGAATAGGAACTGGGTTAGAAGATTTACATACCACACCGTTGGAGGTGTGCACGCCATTCAAGTTTATCTTTGTCACAAATCTGACAAACGGTGGTGACTCTGGGTATTCTGGCCCACATTCAACCTTCAGATTGTACATCCTGTTTTCATAGCTCGTCTGCAGACAGAGAGGTAGGGAGAGATGAGTCAACACAAGCACACAATGTTCAATGTATTCAACAATACCATCAATGTGAAATCCATGGGAGAAAACACCCCAAATTCTGGTTATGACGGTTAAAAATGTCCATATTTATACCCATTTCCATAGCAACTATAAATGTGTTGGCCGAGCCAGCTGTAGTCTGACATACGTTAACGTCCACAGTCCTCTGATAAAAGGTCCTTGAGGTATGTTTCTAAGTTCTAGGTGTCTTCTAGTTCTACGCATTACGGATGCATATTGAGCTGCACTTGCACTAACCTAGCCTCCAAAGGCAGTCAACCAAAACTATAGAAAACTCTAAACATGTTCAAGTAATTTCCTCAGCAAACATATAAGTCATTCTTATATTTAGCATCTAAAAAAAAAAATCAATGCTAAACTGTTAATTTTCAAAAAGGAATTAAAATCATTCAGCTATGTACACTGAATACTGTGTTTTCTGTGCTACCTGTTGCATTTGTATGATATTATATGTAAGATTTTATCTTTACCAAGGTGTTTCATTGTGTCTCAAATTCACTTTCACAACTAATGCCGCATCATTCGTCGATTTTGGAGCACTAACATGACCGTCTGTTAACCTCTTCAATGCTTATTGCACAGTCCTCATTTAAGTGTTAAGAAGTGTCACCCCTCACCCTTGGAGGGCCAAGAATCACCCCTCTCCACCGTGTTAAGGTCATGTCTTCATCGTCCTCCAGACCCCAGCTCACTGTTCCATCTCCCACACCTTTCTGGCCTTCCTCCAGCTCTTCCAGGAGCCGGAAATTGCGAGGGACTTTAACGCCTGTTTGTGGACAAAACACACCAAAGTAAGACTGTTATGCTCACACATGCACACTTCCAACACGACAAGTGGATTTATGTACCGTCTGGCGACCATTGTAAATCTGCCAAATCTGCCCAATGACTTGCGGTTATAAAAAAAAAAAAAAGGTATGGGCTGGTGAGCTGGACTCATTCAGACACAAACAAGGAAACACGGAAAATAAGGTGTGCCTTAGTTGATTTCATCACCCCTTTGGTTGACGCTATTCATGTCCTCAAATTTAGCATCTGGCTTCGACGATGCTGCATCATTTGGCCTCTGCAGTGAGCTATGGTGGTGCTGCGCCGTTAACGGAGCCACGCTAACAAAGACAGATGGTGCAGCAGTTTTAGCTCAGATCACGTCGCGAGCCCTTCGTTGAAACTCAACCGGTTTTCTTGATTAGCTGGAAGTCTCAGAAAAACGTACCGTCATTGTTGACGCTAAAACAGTTACAGTTCAAACATGCACGAAGGCTGAATGTCGATGCACCAACATCTATTGATAACATGTAAGGTCAATGACACGGTTTGAGACACAAACGTTTTCAGAGTCAGTAACTAACATTATTATTATTTTTATATCGCAGATAGGTAGTAATACATTACCCGGGCGGTTCACTGGCATCGGCAGTAGAAACTATTAACATCGCCATGCTAAATTACGTTATAAAATGAAAGCCAACAATTTACACAATGTTATATACGCAGATGACGGATATTAAATGGCTATTAAACGACATGAAATTCCATTTCGGCCGCCATAGTGCATCTCGTAGCCCTTCTATATAAGTTAAGTTACGTTAGCTTAACGTTAGCTTATAGCATCGTTTCCTATTCATTCCCTTCAGAAGCTCCAGGCTTTACGTTAGATTGCGTTTTTTTCACACAGCAGGCGCGTCAGTAGATATTCAACCTCCTTACGAAACTTGATAGCTACAACATGACAATTAATTCAGACGATTATTCAGCTTCTAATAATGATATATTTCTTCGTACATTTACCTAATCCGGCGGCGACCGCCATCTTGTCGCTACACAGCAGGAGCGCGCACGTAGTTTTGCCATTGTGGACCATGGACAATGGTGCGTGCGCGTTGAAGAAACGCAGAGCGTCGCGTCCATTAGTGGCCAACTAACAGCAATAGAGTTTATGTGGTTAGAAGCTCAATTTAAATACATTGAATAGTGTATAAGGATTTAACTGTTCACTATTTTCAGAAAACATCTCAAAGTGTGTGAAGAAAAAAGGTAGACAAGCCAAGTTCAAGTGTTTTATTTGAAATACACAAACTATAACTACCTAGTTAGGCTATACGTTTGTTTATTTGAAATACACAAACTCTAACTAATTAGATAAATAAGTATAAACAAACCAAAACCAGGAAAATCAGTGGCTGGCTGGCTTAAATAGGCCTAAAGGAGAAGGTGTCAGCACATTACATAATAGCTTATAGGCCTTTTCTATAGCAGTCCTATTGACTTATAGTGGGAAAAGAGCATGTGTTACTACGAATAACATTTATGACGTATGTGTTAATCAGTTTTGTTACTGTGATGTCAACATGTCTTCCTTGAAAAAGACTACTTGTAAGCTAAAACAAGAGATTATGCAGGCAGAGCAAGAAGAAAGTAACAATCAAAAGAACATGTAGCATAATTATAAGATAAAACTTTTTTTATTCGGAGGGAAATTGCTGTGCAGGAGTTGCAATACAGAGTGAAAACAGTATTAAAGTGCAAATATAAGAGTCTGATACAACAATAAAAGGTGCAAATCCTAAATATACACAATGCCAAAATCAGGTTAACAGTATGGATTATAAAATATAAACAGGTTATTGGAAGGGATCAGTCTAGGTGGGGTTGTATATAGATATGTAAGTACAGTAGGCTATTAAATCTGAAGCATAGGTCTGAGAGTGCATGGTTAATACAGAATATTCATAATTATGCCATGATTTTGCAATTATGTCCCATAGGTCAGTTGTTTGAAGTTGAGTTTTAATGATAAAAAAAAGACGATGTAATGCACGGGACAGTAATCCAGAGAGTATAGCTACATTTTTAATCTAAAAACAAGAAAGAATCGCAGTAGTGAAGTGATAGTCTAGCCACCGGAACTACTACAGAGAGATGTCACTATAGAGTATGTGCTATTAGAGGTATTGCAAATGTAAGGTGATTAAAAAGTAAAAAACAGTGCAAGAATCAGAGAACAAGCAGTAATTAGCAACCATTTATTTATAAATACAGTTTAATATATACATTGCAAGTCTCCCAAATGGAAGACAACAAAAAGGCATCAAGGCATTATTCTGATATCTAAAACTCCATCACCACCAGCATACACAACCAACTACACCATCCATATGGGCCTCGACTCAGAACAAGTAAGAGACAAGTGAAGGGCAATTCAGTCAGTCAATAAATTGCTTTCCCATGTCGCTGTCGAGATTTAAAGTAAATCAATCAGGGAGAGGATAAGGCAATTCAATAAAAAGTCTAAAACGATCATTACAAAAGTGATTTCAACACAGCATGTTGAAAGTTACCACCGAATGCCCACCCCACATACCAACAAGTTAATTTGCTTTTACAAATTTCCAGTGGAAAAATATTTAGTTAACCACACATTGTCACAAAATACCCTTCAAATCCACTATCTGTCTCTAAAACAGCAAAAAAACTATCACAGATTAATCACAAATTCTACCTCAATAACATGAGGCCAGGTTAACTGTACTGACATATGGCTACAATAGAACCTGTAATGCATTTAAAATCATTCGGCCAACAGAATCTAATGAAAACAACTGACTTATAAACTTTTATCTATTAGATAAGGGCCTCAACTTCACTAATGGAGAGGGGGTTTTCTTTTATTCACAAATTCATAATAACCTATTGAAATCACTCTAACCACAATCCTGAGATCATCTGGAGAATACATGAAGAATAAGTTAATGCATGTTAGATCTATAGTCACAACCAGACTCCTAACTATAACAAATAGCGATTATAGCAAGTCTGTCTCCAAGTTATTGGATTGTCTAGTTTTGTCAATCTCCAAACTAATTATGGCATTATAGTAATTTAAATCCATTCTTCTTTTTTTTTTTTTTTTTTTTTTTTTTTTTTAATCATCCAACAGGGCCAACAACGCAGAAACTCCCATTCATAAAATAAGTTGTTTAAAGTTAGCAGTGTCCAAACTATATTTTGCCTAAAACTGATCAAAATGAACTTCAGGAGTAGAACTTCTACACAGGCCTTAAACTTTGACGCAGTGACACATAGTGGCATCTATTTACCATCATGTATTACACTACCTATCGCATACGAGACGGCTTCTCACAATACTCTACAAGCACTACACAATCTGCAGTGTACTTCTGCTGCTGACCTATGGCGAATAATTGTATATAATCAAGTATGAAGGATTCAAAAGCTGAAATATTACATCATATAAAGCATAATTTTGGCTTCAAAAAGGAACTTTTACTTTAATAAAAATATATACTATCAATACATTGTCTAGTACAACATCAGAAGCTCACTAATTCAACCTTTAACCTGATCAACCCAGCTGAACAGCAAGATTAGCTCCTTCAATTTACACCTGAAAATCTAGGATTTATTAGAGAACATTTTCAAAGTTCAAATCTGGGAATATTTGGTCAAAATTTGGGGTCATCTTTTGAAAGCAGCACAATTACTTTCATGCTGTATGCATGCATGCATTCTTACGTCTGTGTAAGTCACAGCTTAATTAGTAGAAGTAATTTAGTCATGCGGTTTAAGTAGCCAATTGTTTTAAGCTCCGGTTTTCCAACTTAAAATAGCAAATATGTGTCAAACTAGTAGAAAAAGAAAGGCATTTTAACCTAATCAGAGGAGTTAAGACGTATGGTTAAGGGCCTCTTATTACACTGCATAGTTATTGGCTGTACAATACATTTACAAATTACATTAAAAAAACTTTCAACCAATCAATCAATTACATAATCTCATCTGGAGCCTTCCTTCCTGGACTGTTGGCACATAACTTCAGAGTATCTGTATCTAATTAACTGAGACACAAATCCCAGAAAGACAGAATTAACGTTGCAGCGACACAAAGAAGTGCAGCAAATGACACAAATTAACAAAAAAAAGAAGACAAAAGTACTGCATCTGTAGTCCGTACGTAAGGCAGCTTGACCAAAATCCATTTGCCTCTTTCCTGCCAAACTGTCTGTTCATCAGGAGTCAAATAAAAACTTAAAAGGTGAGCGCCTGGTTAGCTCACCTGGTAGAGCGGGCGCCCATGTATAGAGGTTTACTTCTCAACACGGGTTCACGTACGACCTGCGGCCCTTTGCCACATGTCATTCCCCTTCTCTCCCCCCCCCCTTTCAAGTCTAAGCTGTCCTATACAAATAAAAAGGTCTAAAAAAAAACAAACTAAAAAGGCTTTTGACAGAAGACATGATCATCTGAAAAGACTAGTTAGTCGGGCCGGAGTGACTCAGCGAAACAACAGCATGATACATGTGTATTTGCCCAGATTTTCTAATGGCCAAGCATCAACGCTGACTACAGTTACACACGTCAATGTCACTTTTTTAGATCAAATTACTCATCTTCTGTGTATCCACTATCATCAAATATATAAATGCAAACTGTTTCAATGGTCAGATAACATGACAAATTCCAATCAAAATGCAAGCTTAGAATCCAACAGCAATATGAGCAATTTGGCTTGTTTTTGGTTTGTCTAAACTAAACCCGTCTCTGAGCGGTCAGATCTGTCATTTAGCATTCTGGAGGGATGATAGTAGCATTGACTCTTCCACTGCAACTGTAGTCATTGTCTCAGATTGATAAATTCATGACTAAACTATTAAATATTGTCATCACCCATCTTTAAAAAAAAAAAAACAGTAGCTGAACCCAAATGTGCAAGAAATCAACAAATGTTACAGTAACAGAACATTTTGTTCTTTAGCTATCAACATTGATAAAGCATCCAAAAATACCATATCACCCCAGCTCCACTACTTACCACGGCCTAAATCTAATGCCATTACTTGCAGATCAAGAAGACCCTTGATGAGGTGGAAATACAAAGACTTATCCAGAAAAGCAGTGCTAAATATAACGTGGTTCATCCACTCTGAAAATGAACAGTTTTGTCTCCGGAGTGGAAAGGGAGTGTTCACTCTTTCAAGTGTTCTTTGCTGGGCTTGTTTGAATTTTCTGACGTGAGGGAAATCTTTTAATCTTCTTGGAAAGCGAATTTCAAATTATCTGTATCTGACCATAACATATCTGATCATACCTTCTCTCTATTTGGAAATCAACTCAAAAAAAGTTATTATTTGTGTTAGACATACGAAGAGTTTAGGATATATTGCAATTGTGAAACGATGATCTCCACGAGGGAGTAATGAAAAGTTCCATCAACAGAGCCCTCCTCTTGAAAAACAGACACAATGTGCAAGACTTAAAGCTATGGCATCAGAAAGTGTTTGTTAGTTTTGCTTTCTATGGATTACAGTCTGTGTGAGGCAAAAAAAGGGGATGAGAAGCCCGGACGGAGCCCGCATCTTCTGAGGTAGGGTGCAGGTAGCCTGCGGCGTTACTTCACTTTTTGAGCCCATTTCAGGTCGTCCGCCCTGGGCTTCTCTCCCGTCACACCCTGGATAAGATCCTCCAGGTTCTTCCAGAAACCCATCTTCTCCAGAGGGTAGTTCAGCCAACCTGGAGAGACAAAGCTCAATGAAAAATCTCTCATCCCATGAACTGAGATTCCATCTTTAAAACACTATGTACAGGCTTGATTTTCATCTCTAATCCCTATAAGAAAGACAAACCTGTGGTGATGCAGAAGTAGGTCTCATGAGGGGAGACGTGATGGATGCGGTGGTGCTTGCGGGGAAGGATCATGTGGAAGTCCTGCAGGAACACCACCCAACGAGGCAGGCCGAAATACGTGTGCGACCACTTGTGAATCTGGTTAGTTAGGGTCACAAAGACGCCTAGTGCGAACAAGTAGCAGAACCAGGGGTAGATACGGTAAATCTCCTCTGCAAAAAAGGAGACAGAAACGTATTTGTTTGGTGCGTTTCTTTTCCCTGTACATGGTCATTTTTGAAGCAACCGTTTGGAAAATCAGACAGAAGGAAATGTCACACTCGGTTTGTTGATACAAAACTCACGGGGGGTGAGGGTGAGGAAGCTGAAGGCCATGTTTGCTAGAGGGACTACGGTAAGCATGCAGTTGTCACCATTGGTCTCAATGAAGTCGTGACGGGTAATGGCTGTGGGATCGATGTGGTGCTCTCTAAATGGTCGTATAAAAGCCTGAAAAACAAGAAAAGGCAAACTGGATGCAGGAACAGGTTCCTTTCAAAAACCGATTATTTAAGAGTACAAACAATGGATACCTTACCTTCCCAAAGATGGGCAGATCCACTGATCCCCATGTATCAGCCCCCCAGTGAACAAGTCCTGACGCAAAGTCTGCGGTAAGTATTCCTGCCACTGAGGAGGAGAAAAGCACAGAAGAAGGATGAGAAAAACATTCAAATACAGAGAGAACAGCCAACACTTTGTTTAGATTGCAGCTCTAAAGAAACAGAATGCACCAACCAGTGACAATACAACAACAGAACACTATAGAATGTTTCAGTCAGTACTTACCAACACTCAACAGGATGTACCACAGATGTCCCAGGTGGAAATTGGCAAGAAGGTGAATGAAATTGAAGGCCATGAGAGAGAAGCAGAGGATGACACTCACCCATTCCTGACATCTTTTGCCTTAAAGAAAAACACGAGCAGACATATCAGTATGATTCAACACAAAGACTTGAGCGGCAGTTCTTATAAAGCACAATGTTCACATTATGTCAACAACCCATAGCATCTGAAAATGATAGGACACTGTATAATCAAAACTAGAGCTTACACAGTCCTACTGGCTAACAAACCCTACTGGCAGGCAGAAGTCTGAACACCATAGCTAGCCAAAGCTGTCAGATCCTCAACTGATGCAAGGAGGTCAAAAGACATTAAGTATTTGAACAATGGGCGTGAAGGCCTCTAACTTATGGTGCTCAAGTTTAAATGGTATGAATGATGGAAGGACTAGCACAGTGGACTGGCCAAGATCTCAGAACTATCTCAACCATTAGTTTTTGGTTTTGCGTTGCCCTCTGAGTTACAGCATGTGGACTGCCCGACAAACAACACTGTTATGAAAGGTCACAACATCGCCATAGACAAATGGGGCGTCTGAGCCTAAAGCTAAAGCGATGGATTCTTGTAACCTCTGCCATTGCTAGAAATGTCAGAGAACAACAGCGACTCAAACACAAATTCAAGCTCACATGATTCATGTTGTGTAACAACAACGGTCTTAATGTGTCATTTAACTGTAGCAGTTAAGTGGTTTATGGTAGTTGTTTTCTGTTTGTGTTTTGGTAACTACGCTATACTGTAAAGACTGTCGTTGTGTCACACCACTCGTGGACACTTGAACCGAGTTAACAAGCAGACAGAGCTGCTAAGGGGATCGACTCACCTGGTGAGTATAAATTTGCCAGTTCTCGGGCACCGGCGTGTTGTGGACCCCATCTGGCCGAACCCAGGCCCGGTCCCTGCGGCTCCTGGCTCTGTGTTTCTTCTCCACACCCGCTCTCGTTAACCGTTCTCGCCATTTCGCTACTGTGGGCCCAGCCCCTTCAATCTCTCTAATTTCAGTCAGGAACCAACAGAATCATCAAGTTCTCAGCCCACAGACAGCGTAACGTTTTCAACCAATCAAGTGCAAGTCGTTGAGCGCAGCTGCCAATCACGGGACGGCAAATGTTCCCCTGGATAGCCGAGTGACCAATGGGGGTTTGAGAGCGGAGAGACCGATTTCCTGACCTCACCCAAGGAAACTAGAAAGAAGGAAGAGTCATTACGAATCACATACGTCAATAGTGCCAAGCCTGTAGCATTCTACACAATTTGATGGTAATAGAGCAGCTTTGTTATCAACTTACGAGCCTTTCAACCGTTAATTATGACGTATGTTAGCCAGCTTTATCCACTATGTTTCCCATTATTGTCAGGAGGCGCCGCTAATCACCGAATTGTAGGGTCAGACATATCTCTGTTGAGATGTCCTACATTAATTTGGGAGATATTCCTTGTTTTTGGTGAACCAAAGTCTGGCACCAATGCAAACTTCTTATGACGTATGACTCTTCCTTCTTTATCAGTTTCATAACCCCACCAGGCTACCCGCTCTGCTCTCCCTCTCGTGGATGTAACGTTACCATAGAGTCTGGTACTGTAAACAGTAGATGGAGCTCTCTCTCTCTCTCTCTCTCTCTCTCTCTCTCTCTCTCTCTCTCTCTCTAGTTATGCTCTGTATGATATGAAACATCCGGAGCAGGAGTTTCAGCGACATCTGCCATCCATCACATACTGTGATGCTACAGCTTCAGCTATGGAAAGGTTTGACAGCAAATCACTCGGTGAGGCGTAACGGCTCAGCAATAACGTTACTCAGTCTACTTAAAGCGAATTGATGTAACTTTGAAAGCATATTTAAAGTTAAATTCATAAGCATTAAAACGCTCAATTCAATACAGTTGGGGGGTTCGCTGCTACAGCCTCACTTGGTATGACCAGTTCTTAATAGTGTTATTAGCTAGCGTTAATGCTAATTGGCTAACCCCCATAATTGCCACTTGTTGCTACTGTTCAGCAATTGTTAAAGGGGTGATAGAATGCAAAACTGATTTTACCTTGTCATAGTTGAATAATGACAGTTTAGTGGGTAACTAGGACATACATAGAACCTCTAAATCCCATTGACACCTCTTTTCTCTGCAAATCTCACTATTTGAAACTGCCTCTGAAAACGGGCGAATCTCAACGAGCCCAATAGTTGACGTCAACTATTGCGGCTCCTCCTCATTTGGCTCTAGTCTCTCTCTTTGTCATGCCCCAACATTTGCATAGGCTACACAACTGACCTGAGATCAGTTAGTCTTCTGAATCTAGGTTGTGCAGATCTCAGAAATTGTATACATTGTTCAAATGCTATTTTACCATTAAATTCACTTCTGAGACTTTTTTATGCGAGAAATCAACTATGTAGAGGTCAAATACGGGCCGTTTTACGAAAATGTATGTCTAATTGCAAATTTTGTCAGACTGTGTGTCGGAGTTCAGATGCCGGTGCTGCCTGTGTAGCTGCCTCGCCGCCTGGCCTGCCTTCCTTCACAGACCCCGGCCTGCTGTGAGGTAGATGGAGCTCAGTCACGGCTGGCAACCCACAGCACTCCATACCCGCGCAAAGTCACCGTTTTGGGCTAATGGACTACGAAACGCCGCTGCTCTGACACAGCTCCAGGGCCTCCAACTCCCCTCTTCCTGCTAGCTAAATGCCCGGTGTATGTGAGTGAGAGCGCGGTCAGCGAGCTTGTTACGCCAGCACTCTCTTACCACAGGTTCCAGTTACTCTTTTAATGTGTGTAATTATAATGTGTTGAGTTATTTAAACAAACGATTGGGGAAATAAACGCCGCTTGTCCGTGAGTCTCATTGATAGTGCCTGCGGCTGGATGGAGCTCTATCAATGAGAGCTAGCTAGCCTCCTCTTAGAATTCCTCTGGAATTCACAAATATTCATTAACTTGAAATCTGACACCGTTGTTAGGTTTATAAGACATATAGTTAGATGTGTAAGTGTCGTGACGAAATTCAAACCGTAAATATACTCGAATTAAGGTGAAAAGGAAGCTAACTATCCGTGGTTTGTAGCTACACATAGCTAGGATTGAAGGGACAGTCGCAGCTAACGAAACACTTTGTCTTCACAAATATTCATTAACTTGAAATCGGACACCGTTGTTAGCTTTATAAGACCTTTAGTTAGATTTTGTATAAGTGGCGTGACGTGTGTAACATGTGGTAAGAGATTGCTGGTGTAACAAGCTCGCTGACGGCGCTCTCACTCTCACACAACGGGCCATTTAGCTAGCAGGAAGAGGGGAGTTGAAGGCCCTGGAGCTCTGTCAGAGCAGCGGTGTTGGTAGTCCCTGCTGTGGGCTGCAGCCGTGACGGAGCTCCAAGTACCTCATAGCAGGCCGGGGTCTGTGAAGGAAGGCAGGTAGGGTGGCGAGGCAGCACCGGCGGGCGGCGAGGCAGCACCGGCGGCTGAACTCCGACACACAATCTTACCAAATTTGCAATTAGCTATCAATTTTCATAAAACGTCTCAGAAGTGAATTTAATAATGAAATAGCCCGACAAACAATGTATAACTTTGCAGTGTCTGAAATATGAGGCCTGCTGTCGAGTCTCCCATGTGTTTCTATGTAGTTTGCTCAAACCAATCAGCGTGTAGCTCATTCTGAATATTCATGAGCATACCATATTTGGAAGAAAAGCTCTTGTTCCAAATAGAGCCATATTCACATGGTAGTTAAGGGCCTAATAAAATAGCATTCGGGCAATTTTCAGCCCAACCAATGTTACATACCCCATTAGGAGACCTTAAGGAACAGTGTAAAATACCCTATATAATCATTCTATCACAACTTTAAATATCATCGCTTTAAGTTAAATTAGCAATACATTTACATAGCTTACAGTACTCCATTACAAGTAGGCTAAATGTTCTACAGTTATAATTGTACTTGTAGTTTGTATTAATGGTTAATTTCAAATGAATTACGTCAACGTTAGCTGAATTATTATTACCATTGTCAGAGACGTGTTGTTGAGTTAAACGTGTAACAACTAGGCTAACAAAATGTGTGACCTTACAGACAGTGTATAAATGTATACATCTATCTAAAGTATGTATAGTGTTTGCAGTGATGGAATGCGTTTCTACAGTAGGCCTAAGTGCATTTATCTTTAAAAACAAAAATAAAAAAACAGGTATTTGTGCGTTACTTGAGTATTTCCATGTTATGCTAATTTGTAGATAGATAGATTGATAAATTGAAAAAGTGTGAGGGAATGCAACACTATATTAAAAAAACCTGGTGGTGTTTTACCAGCACATGAGTCCCGGTTACTTTCTGGGTCTCTGGACATATAATGAAGCGGCCATGTGTAATCTGCTGTGTCATTGTAGTTGAAACTTGGAGGCGACAGGGCACATACACAACCGATTGAGAGGGGTTGTCCGTATAGGGCCCAACAGCAAAATAAGTGAACTCAAGTACTGTAACATTTTGAAGCTCTTACTTTACTTGAGTCTTTTCAATTAATGCTACCTTATACGTTCTACTCCACTACATTTCAGAGGGAAATATACAGTACACATGTATTTGACAGCTGGAGTTATTGGTTACTTTGCAGATTCATATTTTGCATAAAAAAACATTTGATTATACAATCAAATGTATTGTTAAAAGCCAGAGAAGTGAATAACAGACAGCTTTCAGTATGGACCAGTGGTATAAAGTAACTGAGTACGTATACGCAAGTACTGTATACGCACAATTTTGAGGTACTTGTACTTTATCTGTATCTCCATTTTATGCTTCTTTATACTTCTACTCCAACAGCAATTTTTTTGCAACCAGGACCTCCTAACAGGTTAATCCGGCAATGGAGTCAAAATGTCAGGTAACAGCAGAGTATACAAAACAAAAATAAAAAATACAGAAATAAAGTCACAAACTTTAATGAGTCCCATAATAACCTGGAACACTGGTGCATGCATAATGCTGGGGGTCCACTATATTTTCCGTAGCCGAATGTCGCTTATCTACATTATTGTAGCTCACCACAAGATGGCAGTACGACCCCACATTAAATCGACATTACGCAGCTCTGATTAAACATGGTAGTGTATATAAGTAGAGCTGAGAGTCAAGTTATGAGGAGCGTGTGGGCACTGAGACTCATACTAAGCATGTGCATTATGATACCAAGACCTGTTTTGGCACCGGAGCCAAATCACCGTGCCCGGTTCTTAATACTTGTTTGTGAGTTCTTTACTCTTAACCCTCCTGTTGTTCTCGGGTCAAATTGGATCCGTTTTCAAAGTTTCCGCATCAGAAATTTGGGTCTCTTTCAATCAAATTGCCCCAAAAATAACACGGATGGTTACATATAACGCTCATCGCAGGGAAATTTAGGATCAGTTCACTACTTTCATTGAATTTTGGGTGTTTTATTCAATTTTAATAGCATTTGAAAAAACTATGAAATCTCTCGCTTTCTAAACAGTATCCTGACTAAACTGTGACAGTCTGTGATTATCCACTAAATCGTAACTATTTGTCAAAATAGTTCATAATTTCAGATTTTTTGAACAAACAAATTAGGTAGGCTGTAATTTCATATAAATGAGGTTCATTGATTATGAATTCCAAAAAATCAGTGTAAAACTAGCCTAATAAGTTGATGTTAGTTGTGAATCCGGTGGTAGTGGGAAAAAAGCGCAAAACAAGGGAATCTTGAAGAAAAAAAAAGCGCTGGAAACATAAAAAAAAAGCTTCTAAAAAGGGTTAATTTTCTTTTTTTACCTGGGAGTACAACAAGTTGCATGGTCGAAGACAACACAAGGGCTAAAAGACAACACAAGGGTTAATGTTCTGAGAGGAAAATCATTATGTCTCATAGAAAATCGTCTTGGACCTTAATAACCCAGGCTGACTAAGTAGGCTACCTACACCAACCCTCACGACAACAGTCCGGTTTAAACTAGTATCTGTGTGTGTTGTGGGGAAACAGCTATGTTTTGGTCCAGGGATGGTTTCGTGAGAATCGTTATAGGCTGATTACGCATCAACTTAGAAGATGGTTGCCACTGAGTGTGATTTTTCCATTTTTTTTCGAGTTGATGAGATGTGACTGCAGAGGGCGTGAACGGACGTGTTGTCAACATAAGCTGGTTAAAAGTAGGCTATTCACCCCATTCGGAAAGAGGCTGGTGTTATTTTGTATTTTCACTTTTTATTTGTATATTGTCTTAAGTTTCGTTATGTTGTGAAAACCACTATAGTGGCTTTTGCCCTCGTTATTTTGCTGATGCGCCCAAAGTCTATAGGCTACCACAACAAACTGTCACAAATGGCTCACAAAAACAAAACAAAACAAAGGGATTAAGTGCGGTTTTTGATGTCCAAACACGAATAGTTGATTGCGGGTTAGGGTCCTCCAAAAGCAGCACAGGTTGTCCGGTTGGCTCCTCGCTGCGCGTCACACACCTGCCCAGTTAAAACCACGCCCCTCGCGTCTAGAGGAGCTATGATAAAACCCCCCGAGACAGGAAGACCTGTCAATTCCTCCCAATCCATGAGCACGGCCTCTGCAAAATAGTTGCACTAGCCTACATGTTGTCACAGACAGTGACACGGGGGTTTTAAGCTGCATTCCGACACAAGAGCCATTTCACAACTGAGGCAACTGAACCAAAACCTCCCTGGGCGTCTCATCTCAGCCCTCCATGCTCCTGTAATCCGGCGGGTGTTAAGATCCATGGAAGTAGCCGGCTTCTACGACGAGGGCGGATTTGCTATCCACAGTAGAGACAGCATTATCAGTCCCACCAGCAACGGCTCGTACTGGAAGCTCGGCGACTCGATGACGGAGCTGGGCATTGAAGAGCGGGAGAGAGCGATAGACTTCAGCGTTTACCTGGATTCAGCTTTGCACTGCCCGCAACTGGCGGCGCAGACGCACCACCACCACCACCACCAGCAGCAGCAGCAGGGGGACGTTTTCTCAGATTTCCTGGCGGAGAGCAAAATCAAGAGAGTTGCAGCTTTACATAACTACAAGAACTATTCGCTGTTGAACGAGCTGGAGACGAATCAGTGCGACAACTTGAGGGACCCCAGGGAGTCCTACGCGCTGGGTTACGCTGAGCTGCAGGAGACCCGTGTGGATAGTGTGCTCAGCCCTGAACTCATCGGGAGCCGCTACAGAGCTGCTGCTGCTGCTGCTGCCGCCGCCGCTGAAAGAGACGACAGTCCGGAAGACGTGAAGATGGAGAACGGGTCGTCTGGTTTTGACATGAGGTCTTACCTCCATTACCAGTCCACCAGCGGCAGTATTGGCAACATCTCCACCGCGTCCTCGACTTGCTCCAGCCCGCCCGGCACACCTGCCCCGTCAGGTAAAAGCAGGTCACCATCGCACAGTGGCAAAATGTCCAGCGGGAAATCAAAGAAACGCCTTGACAAGGACAGTGACGAGTACAGGGTGAGGCGGGAGAGGAACAACCTCGCCGTGAGGAAGAGCAGGGACAAAGCCAAAATGCGCAACTTGGAGACCCAACATAAAGTGCTGGAACTGGCTGCGGAGAACGATCGTTTACAAAAGCGTGTAGAGCAGCTGTCCAGAGAGCTGGCCACCCTGCGCAACCTGCTCTCTGCCACCGGACAATGTTAGGAACCTCCAGCAGAGACTCCACACAGACCTGCGGGCTGATTGTCTTGTTATTGATGGACTTTAGAGCCTGAGGTGATCCACTGAAAGTGTTGAAAACGGTACGCTTCACAGGTGAAGAATGCGACCACCAGTTTACAGGGACAATAATGGGACTGAAGCAGTGGGTGCATGGATTGCGCTATCATTCACCAATCTTCACAAGTCACCATAGCTTTATTCTCAGATGTAATTGTTGTGTATACAGTATTTTGGTGCATATTTTACATACATGCGAGTGGATTTCTACATTTTGTGTTTCTGGAGCAATGGTTGTCAAGGGAAGAGTTGCTGCAGTGAAATGATGCAACTCTTTGTAATAGTATTGCCAATGAATGAAATAAGTCTAATTATTTAATATCGAAAGGGGAAATGCTTTAATTGTACTTGATATTTTATTGAATTAAACAGATTTATACTTTCTCTAAACAATTTCATTTGTAATTTCTTTTCTCCTTTTCAAGCAAGTGCAGACAGTGGTGTTGTGCTTGCCTTATAATATTCACACATTCATGATAGTCAGACTGTGTACTAGGGTGTGTTTCACTACAACATATTGCAGATTCAAATAACTGGCTCAACAATAAGGCAAATTTGCAATCTTTTTTAGGTCAATATGCCGAAATTGAAAGAGAAATAAACATGCTAAAGGAGTTTCTTTTTGGACAGAGTGAATTTCGTATCAGTAAGGCTAAAGACAATGGAAAAATGCCTCAGATTACCATCATCACACTTCATTTTTAGGCTATATTTATTGTTTCCACAAAGCAGAAGATGGCATTCAGTGGTTAGGCCCGTGCCCTTGTACGGCGATAGAGACACATGTTACTGAATCTAGAATATAAATGAGGATTGATAAGTGAAATTGTGTTTTTCTACTGATATTAATTAATGCCAACGCCATTTGCATTCCTGTGTTAACTTGTCCACTAACCTAAAAGTCTCAGATCAGGAAATATATCCACACAATTTATACTGAAACGATACTGCTGAGAACAGCACAAAAAAAGACACGCAGCACATAAATGTTAGCTTTATCTTTAGCACACGGCTCTGTCAATAGTCTGTTGGGTCCACTGGCCCAGAGAGGGGTTCAAGGTTGCATGAAAATTAATCAGCAACTAACCTCCTCACATCACCTCAGGTCTCGCTTCAACAGCCAAAAGACCTGGCTGTGAGTCAGCGCAGGCGAGATACCAATAATCCTGAGCAAACCTAGTTTAACCCTCAAGTGGAAAACACTCAGAAAATGAAGAAGTTAAAAATGGGAGTGACAAAGTAGGTTACACCAGACATGATAGATAAGTTGACTATTTGTTTGCAGTGAATTTTACCAAGCCCTCAGACTGCATCTTACTGTGTGCACATTATGAAACGTATCGGCCTCAAACAAGCAAACCCCAGACAGAGAGGATAAAGAAAAAGGCAAGGTGGGATTTGTAGGTGATCCGTGTAAATTCAGGGTGGGGAATGTTTTTGCAACTCTCACTTCAAACAGCAGAGGACAGGGAAAACCTCCTTTGCTAGTTTTTTAAGAGGGGACATATTTACTTTATTGGCATTTAGACATCATTTTATATTCTCTAAATAAAGTAAAAAAAGTGGTTGCTGTGTTGTGCAGTGAGGGATGACATTTTGAACACAGTGGATGTTTCATCACACTCAATGATGGAACAGTTTAGCTTTTAAACTGTTGTGCAACATCCTCCCTTTCTAACACATCACTACTTGAAGAATGCTACACCCACATTTGAATAAGACAATGTAATCCTCCATGAACAGGACAATAGCTTCTTTTTTTAGGCCTACAAAACAAGTTAACATGGATCTTTTTTTTTTATTTTTTATTTTTTTAACAGATTTCAAGAAAAGTTGTAGATATTTTGAAAACATAATTAATAAAACCGCAGAAACAATGTATTGTTTCATATCACGCGTTAATGATTTAACATCCATGCACTCCATGTTGTGACTTTCTCAGCACGTTTCCTGCTCTTGCTGCGCTTGTTGTAGCTGTCAGGGTTGGCAAAGATCCATTTTAAACATTCTAGGCATTCTTTCTTCGATGACCCCTCATTTCCTATTGGATCCCCACTCAGTCTTTCCCTGCTCCTGGCTCACATGCTCACAGGAGAGAGGGAAATTCCCACACAGGATGACCTCTTTTCTTGAAAGTTTAGGCCAACCCTCTTTCCTCATTTTACCGTCAATGGGCAGTGTCTGTCCGTAACTCCTCGTTGCATCACAGCCCCTCCCCAGGCCAACTGGCCTCCTAAAAAAACTCCTCTGACACTGCAATAAAAACACACACACACACACCTGTCACTCTGTACCAGTTGTTGAGAAATAGAAGATTTTTCTTTTATCTATGAGTCATGTTAGTATGTCTTTTTGACGCTTATTAGTAGTTTATTGTTCCTCAAACCACTTTGAAACGTTGTATCAGATTGTGCTTGCCAAATTAAAGAAAGTTGAATGATGAAAACTTAACCTCCCATTAACCCTTTTAATTAATGAATTTGGCTTTGGTCAAGTTCTTGTTGCTTGTTTAGTTTGACAGTGCGTCAGCTGATACATAGTTAAGATCATCGGAAGTACTTTTCCAGGAAAATTGCCTGCCTTCTAGCTAGCAAGCTACACGCTGAACATGGCAGGTTTTGAAAGTTTTTGATCGTGCATCAAGACAGGCCTGCTTGGTTCTTTCGGGGAATGATTGGAAAGATTTACAAAGAATATGTTTACAGCATTTAACATCTCTAAGTGGGACGTTTTGGAACCGATGGGATTGCCGTGGACAAAGTACACACAGCGATACGCTGGTTGGAGAAAATTACGTTTAACCATGTATCCAGCTAATTTAAATAGCTCATGTTACTGTAGTGTGTGAACAGTAAACTTCATTTAATAGTGTATGTGCAAGTGTTCCACAAAAACAAGATCCTTCCCGAGACTATTTTGCAGAGCCACCGTCGCTGCGTCCGGAGCTTAGAGCCGCCCAAGAACATTGTGATTGGTTTAAAGAAATGCAAACAACCCAGAGCTTTTTTTTTTTTTTTTTCTCCTATCCCAGAATGTATGTGTGGTGTAGCCAGGAGTAAAGTCTGGCAATGCGAGACTAGCTGATACATAATGCATTTGTTGCTGATTTACATCACAAATACCACAACCTACAGATGAGTGTTGAAATTACACTGTGAACATTAGGGCTGGATATTATTGAACCTGTGTGTTGTCTTCCATTCGACCATGCACTTGTTGTCCTCCCGGGTCAAATCAACCCTTTTTGTGACGTTTTTTTGTCCCGTTTTTTACACTTTTGTCGACTTTTTTCAATGTTTTTGGTGCGTTTAATGCTTCTTTTCTTTTTTTTTATAATTATTTTTCATACTCCAATCAGAATACACCTCCTACCTACAGTATTCCTCTACTCCACTTTTACACACACACCACCCCACACACTTTGACACATAAAACCCACCCACCTGCGCACGCACACACACACACACACACACACACACACACACACACACACACACACACACACACACCACACACAAACGGTTTCCAGCTCTCAGTCAACATACCTAGTCCTTATTTCTCAGCCATTTAATTTACAAGGCTTCATATATGTCCTGCCACACCTTGTTGAATTGTTGCCTTTTGTTCCGGTCTTCAAACATTGATTTTTCTATACTTAAAAATATTTCATTAGTCCCTTTCATTGCTGTAGTGATGGGGCCTCTGTATCCTTCCAATATTGTAAAATTCATTTTTTTATATACCAAAGAGGAGAAAAGGATCATTCATCCAATGTGGTACTTTAGCTTGTCTGTGTTTTGAAATATACTGCTCAAGACGGTGAATTCAATTTTGATTTTACAAGTGTTGGTCATCCATTTTTGGATCTCTGACCAACCCTTACGAACCTTCTCACATTCCCAGAATGCGTGTATTATTGTCTCCTTGTGTATTCCACATTTTACACAAACAGGGGAGAAAGAGGCATCAAATTTATTTATTTTTGATTTAGTGTATATCCTTGTCATGAGCTTGTATTGTATAAGACGCAGATCCTCATTGGTGGTAATGGTGTTGGTTATATTTAGGCAATCTTTCCAGTTTATGTCAGAGTTATTTATTAGTTATTTAACGCTTCTTTTCACTACCATGTATAAACACCAACACCAACTTACTACTGCCAGTTTTACACTTTTTTTCTTCAATTCATGGCCAATAAACTTTATTTATAGGAAATTATTCCTAATCCTTGAGTTATAAAAGCAAACATTATGAATTATTTAGACTAATATTAAAGGAAGGATAATCACAGAAGGGTATATGTCAACGTTCAGTGAGGATACTGTTTCGAAACATTTCAATTTGTTTTTTCAAATGCAAAAAAATTTAATAAAACACCCAAAGTTCAATGAAAGTAGGGATCTGATCTTTTGTTGTACTTGCGAAGCGCGTGTATGGAATCATCCATGTTATTTTTGGGAAATTAAAATTAGGTAGTTAAAAAGCAACCCATATTTCTGATATAGACATTTTGAAAACGGGTTGAATTGAACACATGGGTTAAAAAAATCACGATACCAGTACCCTTAAAGTGATACCAGTACAAGTAGAATACTTTTAGACTACTTTTTTCCACTTCATTCATTACACATCATGTGAATGTCAGCATCTCAGCGCGCTGAACTGCCAACTCCGTCCAATACACCTCACCGTGCTCGACTTCACCAGACCACTGCTGCAGTAGTGGGCCAAACACACGTCACATTAAATCGAAGAAAGCTTGCGTTAAACATAAAAAAAAACATAGAAATAGTCATTCTTTTTTAGATCTGGGTACAAAAAAGATCAAATGCAGGTATCGTTTGACTGGAAAAGTGTTGATACTACTTGGTACTGGGTTATTTCCAGGGCCCAGTTTTTCAAAAAATTGAATCTGGTTAAAATTGATATGGATTTGGAAATCCCATGTTTCGCTATCCAGGATCACCTGATCCATCTTGATTTTATGCCAGTTTTTTAAAGGAACATTGGATTGGATCACTGTGATCCAAATACCAAATTTCAAGATTACCAAATCCTGTTTACCAGATCCTTAAATGTAAAAGTTAAAGTGTACCCTACTGGCTTAGCAAAGAACAACAGGTAGGCACAATACCGGTGGCCACTAATAGCCATTGTTTGTTTTAATTTTAAGAAACAGAAACACTGTAATAAACACAAACATTTTACATTCCTCATTTTGTTATAATGTTGTTTTTTTGTTTACCATATCTCATTAGATGTGACATGCTTCATATATGCTTCAAATATGAAGACATGTATATATCATCAGTAAACATTGATTTTATGATCATTCACTTAAACACTGATTTTATTTGGTTCGAAAAATCACAACTGAATCCACCCTTCTGATGGGATCAGGATAATCCTGTTTTTTTTGTATCTTTTTGTATGTCACTGTATTACTTTTGAAAAACTTGGCCCAGGTTATTTAATTGATCCCCAGTTCAAGTAAACATGGAGCAAAACAGATGGGGTTATTTAGAAACAGGTATGACACAAATTGATATATATGGTAAAGAGCTACAACAATAAGTCGGTACATTGATCAGTCGATCAACAGAAAATTAATTGGCAACTATTTTGATGCTATTATACTATTTGACTGCAGATGAAAAGTAGTTATTTTTACTAATTCTGGCATATTTACATGGTGAACAATGTTCATAAATATGCATGGTCCCTATCAAATAAACCAATAAAATAAAAAAATAAAAAATAAAACTGATTTTATTATCAAAAATGTATATATATAAGCAAAGATGTGAAATATTTGCTGTTTGGAGCTTCTTAAATATGAGGATTACATGCTTTTCTTTTTCACACATGATAGTAAACTGAATATCTTTGGATTTTGGACAAAACAAGACTTTTGACTTTTCATCACAATAATTACAAAAACACAAATCAGCATAAATAATAAACATAATAACACTGTAATTACTATGTTCTATCAATTTGGTTAAAATTTGAGTTTGACATAGTTTGCAATGCATCTAAAAGGGATAAGGGTGGCAATATTCAATGCTTTTATTACAGTCAACAAATCCCATCTGTCTCTCAGTGCATTTCTCAGTTCCTTGTCTGTTGAACTCAGCCCCAAGGTCATTGGTTCCCACTGGAGACATTAATCTTTAAAAATAAGTCATAAATAAATACTCTGTAATTTCCTAAAACGGCTGAGCCCTGTAGTTTTTACAAACTTTACTCAAATAAGAATAAATAGTGCATTTGTTGGGGACTATTTTCAGCCACAGATTAATAAACAGTTGATGCTCCAGTGAGTATTCACAGCAGCAGGATGGTGTATGTGGAATTGAGTCAAAGTGCACTCAGTGCAACAGTATGGCTCATTGGTGTGTTTTTAATAGTTTTTGGACAACAGCGG
Source organism: Perca fluviatilis (assembly GCF_010015445.1). Taxonomy (NCBI): domain Eukaryota; kingdom Metazoa; phylum Chordata; class Actinopteri; order Perciformes; family Percidae; genus Perca; species Perca fluviatilis. The sequence goes on from NC_053116.1 coordinate 11,977,173, forward strand.
AGCTCTGTGGCACAGGTGAATAAGATATATCCGACTTTAGCTACCCAGATCATTTCATCTTTTTATAGGATTGGTTGACAATAAGAAAAATGTAAAATATTGATAGTCATCCTTTAATCTGCTTCTAACAGACACCAGTCAGAATTACTTAGTATTTCTAAATGTGATTTTTAAGTATTGGTGATTTTAACACCGTGATTTTGCTTGTTTAATTACAGTTCCTCCTCTAAGTGAAAGGAACACCGGATATCCGGACCATGGGTTGTAACGGGAAGCCAGACCGCCTGAGATACGGTAAACGGACCAGGACATGATCTCTCTTGAAGTGCACCAAGATTTCAACATCTTAGTTCACTTCTGCTATTTGTGCTGTAGATGACTGTGAAAAGCACTAAACTGACGTGCAAAAGTGACTTGCGGTCACTACACAGTGTCAAGTATCACTGCCCAGATCTTGTGTAACATCAGGCCATCCTTGCAAAACGAGCATTGGCTCAATTTGTGTGTAAGAAGAGTTCATTTCAAATGCACTCGCAGTGTATGAAGCGATAATTGATGCTTTATGCAGAGTGTTTCCTTACTGCATACAGAACACTGTAATAATGTACAAAGTATCGTTAATAAATCAATTTATACATTAATAAGTAAACAAAGCCTGATAGAACTTTACTTTAAACTGAAGCTATATGAAAAATGTTAAGTGCCATTTGGGACTAAATTGATTGCCCAGAATACATTTTAATGTAACTGATATGTTTTTAAAGCACACAACAGAAAGTGACATCTGCTTTTACAAAATGTTAAAATATGACTATGAAATATTATTTCCCAATATGGTATTCCATTTATTGCTAAAAAAAGAAAACAGTGACAGAGGAAATATTCACATCGTTTACTTAAAAGTAGAAATACCACAATGCCAATTCATCTCATTACAATAGAAAATCCTGCATTTAAACCTTTACTCAAGAAAAGTACATCAATAATATCAGCAAAATGAACTTAAGCAGATTTTAGAGTGTTATATGTTTTAGAGTGTTACATGTTTGTATAATTGGATTAGTATTATGAATGCATTAAATATAACTTTATATTCTGTTAGGTAGTCTGATCTATAACAGTGCATCAACTTTTATAAGCCGATTGTATGATTTGTGTCTAAAATCTTAATAAGTTAAGTAACAAGTAACTATAGCTGTCAAATAAATGTAGCTGAGGACGAAAATATTTTCCTCTGAACTGTAGTGGGGTAGAAGTATAAAGTAGTATAAAATGGTAACTTATTAAAAAGAATAAATACATTCTCAAGTACCTATAGTGTGCACTAAAGTTCAGCAGTAAATGTACTTATTTAGTTTTCACCAGTGAACAAAAGATGGCATTTGACACACTTTATTTCAGACATATTAAATAATGAACTGGTAACATTTTCCCCTTATCATAGTCATATCATGTGTTCAATAGAACTGGTGGTGGAAGTCAGGGTCACTTCACATAAAGACAATCATTCACAGTCAACAAATCCATTCTCAACAGATATGAGCCAACGTTGATTTAACACTGTTATCATACTGGCTCCTCCACACACACAAGTAGACCTCAGTAATGTCTTATGTATTTCATTATTGCAGGACTTTATAAAAAGGAAGACATCCAACTAGTCTTTCGAGGTGCCACACTTCTATATTGAAACTTCAGCCCATTGCACTATTCCTCAAAGCTCTCCTCTAAAACTTTCCTGGATTACCAGACACTCTGACACGCTGCTCAATTGGCTGACATCCTGTTATATTTTGACAACTGGGCGTTGGAAATTGTGAAAATTATGGAAGTGAAAATGTGTCCTCTAACACATTAAAAAAATGCCACCACCAAAAACATAAATCATGAGAGGGGCACTTACTGTAAATTATACACATACATTATATCAGGGAATGAAAGATGAACCAACTGCTCTGCAGGAGTTTTAACTGGTATGACTGGCTTATGTGTCATATATCATTAGCAGACCCAAACGGAATCTGCAGATTTTTTTTCAGTTTTCAACGGTGATCCAAAATGAAAATCTGCACAATTTTGCGAACTAATTTCTGCTTGGGGTGAAGATGTGTTAACATGAGTTATCATTTTTCAAGTGCCCATATTATGCTCATTTTCAGGTTCATAATTGTATTTTGAGGTTGTACCAGAATAGGTTTACATGGTTTAATTTTCAAAAAACACCATATTTTTGTTGTACTGCACATTACTGCAGCTCCTCTTTTCACCCTGTGTGTTGAGCTCTCTGTTTTAGCTACAGAGTGAGGCATCTAACTTCTATCCCATCTCTGTTGGGAGTCGCACATGCGCCGTAGCTAGGTAAAGACTACTAGCTAGCTACTACTACTAGCTAGCTAGCGGCGCTAGCAGCAGCACTAGCAGACGAGGGACACGTAAGTGGTTCTATACAATTTCTTTGTAGATTAGGGTGAACTTGTGTGTGTTGTAGCAGTGTTTTGCCATTGAGAACGAGGTGGCTAACCGCTAGCGCTGCTGCTAGTGCTGCTGCTAGTGCTGCTGCTAGTGCTGCTGCTAGCGCTGCTAGCGGTTAGCCACACAAGTTCACCCTAATCTACAAAAGAAATAGTATAGAACTACTTACATGTCCCTCGTCTGCGGGTATTCCACGCAAAGTTGGAAGTGCGCCCTCGTTTAGAAGAAGTCTCCCAGCTAATCCTGCCTTGTACTGACCGAAGTTGGAGAAACAGCTAGTTGATGTGGTATTAGCTAAAGTGGTTAGCACACACCGAATGTTTCGGCCAATGACGTAGATAGCCCTGCCGATTTTGACCAGCTCCACCGGAGACTGAAGGCAGGATACATTCAGAAACCTGCATCTCACTCAAAACAGCATGGATGTTTGTTTGTTTTTCAAGTTTGTATGCGTGTGGAAGCACCAGAGACACAAAATAACACCCCAAATCCCAGAACAAGTGATTTTTTCATAATATGGGCACTTTAAATTTGTTTAACATCTGCTAAAAATCTGTGGGATATTCTGTGAAATTCTGCATCCACAGATTCCGTGTGGCTCTGCTTATATATATGCAATGTGAAATGTCAAATTATGCAGGCACAAAAGTATATTCAGGTTTTTAACTCCCATTTTAAAATGGTAGCCCTACCTGAAAGGGACACAATGTGACGTATAAAATGTAACAGAGAATATAAAAAAACAACAACAAAAAACACTGTTTTGTTGACAAGCTGCTGAAAAGTAAAACAATAAAATGTACAGTAAATTCTCAGCTGTACACTTGTGAAATCTCAGATGCCTTGACATATTATAGTAGTAGTCATGTGTGGGCTTTGACATGTACAAATTACTCAACAGGAAGTAGGATGCGTTATCGATAGTGGCAGCCATGAAAACATTCCACCCACACTAGTTTAAATATGTGGCCGTCTTCACGTTCACATCTTACCTTTCACCTAATTTCATAAACTTGTTGAAATGTGTCATAAACACACAATCATTGACATTCATGTGTGTAAGTCTGTCACAGACTCGGTGGTGCATCAATGTGTCATCTTTTTTTTCCAGAGTTGCTATGAAGAAGACAAACATCAACAACAACACTGTGTTCACTGTAACCAAATGAACACAGTGGTGACATCTGTGGTGAGACAGGCAGGTCAGCCAGCTTTGTTTACATATGGACCATATGTCTTTAACGTCATCACTCCTTGCTGCGTTCGACAAGAGGAAGGATGCGGGAGCTTTGAAGCGCACTAAGGGGGAAGCACCGGCTCCAGCCTCTTAGTATTTACTCTGTGACCTACATGCATGAACTGAGCCTATGACAGTCGAGGTACCACATGTCAAATCGATGTCTGCATCTTGACGGTTGGTCCTCAACAGCAGCAGCCATGGTGACAGGAACAGGAAGAGGAACTGCTCACGGGTGAGTGTCTCAACACACGTAACACAAAAAAAAACATCAGCTTCTGACAGACAGGCTGCAGTTTAATGAGAACAACACAGAGTTTTTTCCCCCCCATTTAAGTCATTTGGTCCTCAGATCCTTTCCTGAAGTACCAATACAACAATTTAAAAATACTCTACTACAAGTAGTAGAAAGTCCTGCTTTTAAAGTCATACTTACAGAACCAAGGTATTATCGGCGATATGCACAAGTGAAAGTACTTGTGTTGCATAAAAATGGCCTCTGTGACTGATATATTATCACATTGTTAGATTGTTAATATTGAAGCATTAATACCTAAGTAGCATTTTACTGTAGTAACTGTTTTAGATGAAGCTTCTTTTACTTAAGGTATACAGTTCGGTAGTTTAGTCCACTGGTCAGGCCCCTCTAAAGGGTCTCAAAGTAATTTAAAGGGCCGTGCGATGATTAATGGGAAAAGAAGGAAGAAAGAACAAAGTTTGGCCACACGTTTAATAGTTAAACCTCTTTTGGTCCTAGAACAGTTCTTTGAATGAAGCCATCTGAGATGTTTAGAGGGCTGACAAGCGGCCCCAACTGACCAGTGGTTCCCAAAGTGGGGTCCGGGGACCGCCAGGGGTCCTTGATGAGGTTCCAGGGGGGGCCAAGCAAAAAGGGAAATTGTTTATTTTTACTAAAATTCCACAAACACATTGGCAGAATGCATGACTATTTTGGTCATGGGTTTCATACACTTTCTGTAATAAAAATTTTAATCTAAAAGCAAAACTCTTATCAAACAGGGGTCTTTAGTCTAATTTGTGTCAGTTTAGGGGTCCTACACGTGAAAAGGTTTGGGAACCACTGAACTAGACACTGCTTTTTGAGAAGATTCATACCACTCTCATGTCTGCATGCTAAATATGAACCTACAACTAACTACCAGTTAGCTTAGCTTAGCACAATGACTGGAAACAGTGGGAAACAGGTAGCTTGACTGTCCAAAAGAAATGTACTTTGTTAATTAGTGAGCTTCAGAGGTGCTGGTAGGTGGATTTTTTTTCACCTTTGAACAGAGCCAAGGCTAGCTGTTTCCCCCTGTTTCCAGTCTTTATGCTAAGCTATACTAACCAGCTGCTGGTTGTAAAGCTTCATATTAGACATGAGAGTGGCATTTATGTTCTTATATAACTTTCGGCAAGAAAGCAAATAAGCATAATGCTGAATATGTCGAATTATTCCGTTAACATGTTGTATTTTATAAGCTTGTGTTTAAAATATGAATCTGAAAAGTAACTAGTAGGCTTACTGTAAGCTGTCAGATAATTTCAATGGAGTAAAAAAGTACAATATTTCCCTCTGAAATGTAGTGGAGTAGAAGTATAAAGTAGCATGAACTGGAAATACGTTACTCAAATGTAGTGCAAGACACTCCCCTGTCTTTTGTAAGTTTTGAAATGATAAGGGCATGAAGAGACATGGTACACCTGACAGTGTACTCATACTTCCTCCTATCAAGCTTCTATTGTACGACGCTGGTGTGTGTGTGTGTGTGTGTGTGTGTGTGTGTGTGTGTGTGTGTGTGTGTGTGTGTGTGTGTGTGTGTGTGTGTGTGTGTGTGTGTGTGTGTGTGGGTGACTCAGACTTTGCAGAGTCACACTTGGAAAGACCTGACTCCCCTCGCATTCAGGAATTTCCTGATGCCGGCTTGGCTCCCTTGTGGAAATAATCTACAGGCTACAAAAGAGACTTACAGTCAAAGATCGTCCCACCCTCACAGCTGGCCAGCTATTGGGAAGTTCCAGGTTAATAACTAAACTGAGGACACATGCTGGAAGAGTCAGCAGGGCAGGGTAGATATCATTTTAAGTCGATTCTGAATGTGGAGTCAGCATTATGCACAATTAGGCTGAGTAAGGAGGCACTGTAGGACAACAGAGAGTGCACTTTTGACATTTGTACAAGTCACATTTCTCAGAGCTGTCATATTCTCATCTAAGAGCTTTCATTTCTCACCCAAGTCACAAACATTCAAATGTGTAGGCTTTGGTAGATGACATATATTGATACGATATACATTCAAAATGACATTTATAATTAGTTAAGCAACAAAATAACCCTTCACCACAAACAGCCTGAGTCATGACAGCACTGTCAGATCAGACTGACTGAAGTTTCAAAAGAAACAACTGTGGCTTTAAGATGACTTCCGGCTGTCAGTCACACCTTGATTGTAGTTTTCCTACTGCAGACGAGTGCAGCCTGTTCTAGCTTGCCTGCTGGCTTGACGTCAGCAGAGAGCGGTGGTTGGGAGTGCTATTACTCACTCTGTGTAAGTTGCATTCCTGTGCAGCACGTACGTACCAGTGCCTGCCTCCTATTTCCCAAACAGGAAGTTCTAGCCAAGACTGTTGCCAAATCATCTGTACTATATCAGTGTGGTGGAGTTTACTCAAGCAATGCATGTGTCTCAAGACATGTTCTTCCTTCCTTTAGTGTTCACTGATCATTATTGTTGTGATCTTTTACACTAAAACGAACCTAAAATCATTCTTGGGTTTTGTTTAGTAAAACAGTTTTGGACATTCAAGTTGTGTGTATTAAAAGGAACTGTGTGTTTTCACAACAAACTGTATAGAAACAATTTTACATCAGTAATGCCAGTGGCGAGTGTGGCCAGAATTGATATTAGGATTTAAAGTATTTCATGAAAAATACTCATTGTGTATTTGGAAGCAATTTGAAATTGAATAAAGTCGGAGCAATATTTGTGGCATGCAGCATCACTTTCCCATTAAAAACCAAAGGCAGTGTATGTTCTGCCAATAGTGGAACACTCCCCCGACTCTCGTTTACTGTAAATAAAAGTAATTAAGTAATTCAATTTGGAGAGCAAACCCAGGTTCAATACAGAAAACAGGAAAGAGTGGCCTGCAATAAAAGCCAAGGCTCCATGTTCACCGATAGTTGTACAGTCCAACCGCGCCACCTGGTGGTGGTTTCCAAACACTTCACCCAGACCCTCTGGATACAGAGAATGGTCAGTACTCACTGTAGTCGAAGAAGTACTCTGATCTTTCGGGTAAGTAGAAGTAGCAATAACGCAGTGTAAAGATACAAGTAAAAGTTGCAATGCGCCCATTCAGAATAAAGATATCCCTGCATTATCATTAGTGATGCATTATTGAGTACTATTTTTTTTGTTGATTTATATTTTTTTATTAATAATCTGAATCTGCAAATTAACTAGAAGTGTCAAATAAATGTAGTGGAGTAAAAAAAAATATAGGCTTCCAAAATGTAGTAGAGTAAAAGTAGGCTTTAAAGTACCTCAAAATTGTATTTGAGTAAATATACTGTACTTAGTTACTTTCCACAACTGAGTACTCATAATACATGTTCTTCAACATGACAAAGGAAATGTAGAGTGCACCATGAGAGCACAAAAGACGCTCCGACTGGAAGATTTCCTGACATCCTGGAGATATTTTGGCACCCTTTATAAAGGGCCAACAGGATTACAGGAAAAACTACTGGCCCGATTTTTATATAACTTGGTGGAAGGGTGTAGCACGGGCCAAGGAAGAAGCAATTACATTTTGGAGCAGATCCGAATCCCGGGGCGGACACACAAATTATTATTATTTTTTACTTTGTTAACATTGCGAAATAGGGCATTTGTGCTGCATTCATGTAATATCGGAATAATCGATCGAAATGAGTTCCCGACTGGGAAAATCCATACTGCATTAACATTGTGAGATGCCTTGGTGGAGGTCTGCAATCTCAAAGTGCCTTCCTAGTTCTTAATAAATAATGTACTAATGTTTTACAGATCAATTATATACCACCAATAATGAAATACTCTTGGGTTGACTGGTTAAACTGTTTAACCACGTACTTCCACAAAAGAGCTGCAGACAAGGGACCAAAATATATTCTATAATATATAAATATATTGCCCTTTAATAATGACTTCTTAACATTTCTAACTGCAGACATGATGGACTAAGAAAGTGAGAAACCCCTGATCAAGTATTATCAACATGTATAACTGCTTTATTACCAAATTGAGAGGATAAACACGTTGCAATGGATTGTTCACAAACTGGCACCCCAGATTTGTTCTAATTAATGGCTTAACTGATCTATGAAGCATCAGAAAAAAAATACTTATTGGCCATGGGCCAAAATACACCTCTGATATCCTTTAACATGAAGCCCAGTAGGTCTTTTAGATGTTGAAGAAGCAGTCAGCTAGTAGAACCTCAAGTCAGAACCAAAAACAAAGATGGAACCAACTTCTTAATCATATTGATCTTAATAACTGTACCTACACTTTTATCTAAATTCAAAACTGCTGTTTTCTTGTATATTTGATTGATACATTTATCTACAGCACTTTTATTTGTATTTCTGAATTTGGGCCTACTTATTAACTGCACTCTACCTGTAGTTCTGGTATATTATTTTATGTCTAATGGTTTTTCTCCTTCCGTCCTTATGCAAAGCATTTTGAATTGTCCCTGGGTTTCAACGGTCCTATTATAAATACTTGTCTTGCATTCCTACTATACATTATTCAACAATAGCTGCAACCGTTTTGATAAAAATGAATAGGATATTCATGTTTTTGAGTCACGCAGTTTGTGACTATGAAGCGGTTTCATTAGAAGTGATATCGTTATAGTATCTCTGATTAGAAGCAACCTGTGATGACAAACTGAGAAGTGAAAAAGCCCCTTTAGTGGGGACAGAGCAGCTCTGAATAATGAAAGTTATAAAAAAAAAAAAAAAGTGTGATTCTGTGACACATTCAGTCTTTGTAGTACTTTTGCTAACTCTTAGTGCTCTTCGAGTTACCATAGTCATTGTTCGAGAAGTAAGACTGAGAATGAGGTTATAAATCTGTTCCAAAAACCAGAACAAATAAACAGTAGATTTGGTTTTTTTTATTTAAAAAGGAAAACAACAAATGTACTGTAAATAAAAAAATACATGTTTTTGAGCTCAGCGTAAGTATAACAAAAACAGGAAACCCTGGTGCAATGGCTGCACAGGTGCTGAGATTTAATCCCTTGCTAAAGCAGAACAAAAAAAAATTCAAAAAAAAATCAGCACACTGAAACATGATTTGAAAAAAATATATCTCTAATAAGGGTGTGTCCTTGTTGAGGACGTTTAATACATTCTAAAGAAAAGTACAGCTGTCAAACTCATGTACTGAACTTTGTTGAGTCACAAAAGGTAAATTGAATGCTAGCAGCTTAGCTAATCTCTTCTCAGGACCAACCTGTTGATTCACAAATGCAGCATGCTAAAAACAAAAACTTACTTAAAAATCATACAAAACAATATTGCCAGCTCAGGGCCACGCCATGATACGGAAACGGATCATCACTACAGTGTATTGTTTTCATCGCTGTGCTGGTGTTTGATTTTTGGTTTGTTCAAAATCCCTGGTTCCCTGTTCAAACTCAAGAGTTTGATAAAGTAAAGGGTGACACATTACTAAGTATTTGTATTGCTCGCGAAAAGAGTTGGGGGTTAGCTAACTTTGTGTCTCAATAAGCTGGCATTCTTGTGTGTAACTGAACCCACATTACTATACAACAGTTGCATTCAGGCTATGTTACACATTTGGCATGAAAAGCCTCCACGCATTTGTATCCACTGTGACTAAAAAGAGGTTCTCCAAAACAGTTAAAAGTAAAAGCCAGGTGTTATAACTTGATTAAAATTATTGAAAAAAAAGATTTAGCTAATATCAATTTGAGAATGCCAGGCTAATGGAGAATGGGACATGCCACCCTGTCCCTGCACCATTTTGTCACTGTTGAGCCACCAGGGAGAGAAAACGCAGAGGGAATCAATTACCAGGAGGCAACTCAGTCTAAATCTCATATTTGACGTACTGTAAATGTTATATTAATATTTCTCACTGAGTAGATTTAACTCAAGCATCAGTAGAAAGCTCCACTAACTACCACTCACGCAAATGTACATGTACAAACACACACACACACACACACACACACATACTGTATGTACTCAACTAGCATGCCTCCTGCAGACCTACACAGGCCGCCAGTGAGGACAGATAATTCAATGCCCACACCAGCATGCATCTCTTATCTAGTGGGCACAGGGCTGCCCATAACCCATACTTCACCTTACTGTTGGGTTTAATATGGACCCATAACAAAATAACACTTGATTTATTTTAAGTGTCTCCCATACTGGCATTTTTTTATTTATTTTTTTTGGTCAAAAATCTGACTCTTTGATTTCTGATAATTTGTGTCAGGAAAAGAAAGAAAAAGGTGGGGGGGAAAAAGGTGAAATCCTAACGGACATATCTGTAAAGGATGAAATGGAAGAACGCATACAAGTGTCATTTAGTAAATAAGAGAGGAGACGCGTGTAAAATATTGGCTGACAGGCCATTCATCCTGGTTCACAAAACAGGGGAGCTAAAACAAAACCCTTTTCCTCAACAGACACGTATCGTCTGTTGAGTCTGCGTTTCAGTCGGCACACATATTTGGGATGTCAAACCTGAAAAACGGAGGCCCTGAGCATCCATGGTGACATATTGAAAGAATGGTTGGGTGGGTAATGAGGATTGGAAGCTTGTTATTCCCAACCAGCCAACCCCTCAACACCTCAACCCCTGGTGAACCTGAATCTGCTGAAGTCCAAATAATCCACTCACTCGCAGAGTAAAACCAAAGTCAAAGCAGGCTGATTGGCAAGCCTAGTCCACTTTGCAACATCAGTGGAGAGACAGGGAGGAACAGAAAGGAGGAGGAAGGACAGACATCAGTGGAAACAGGCTCGATAACAGACGTAAGCACTGAGAGCCAGCGCCGTGCACAGGCACACGTTGGTTAGTAGAGGGGACCAAGTCCCCGGCACAGGAGGGCTTTCCTTTGGCTTCTCCGCTGCCTCCTCCGTCTCCTGCTGCTGGGATTTGGTTGGAGCTTTGGAGGTATGATCTACGATACCCATGTGGTCATCGAGCTGCTCAGCACCGGCAGGAGGAGGCTGGGGGGCGGCAATGTTCCTCTTTCGCAGCGCCGACTCTTGTGAGGTCCTGTGTAGAGTAGAGTAGAATGTCATGTCCCCAAGCAGTTTGGTGTAGTTTGGTTGTATTAGATGGATAGAACAGTTGGATGTGTCTGTGACAAACTGTTCTAGAGCTGGTTGTACCAGCTTTTCGAAGTTCAAAACGTAGCCTAGTTATACTGCTATATTAAAACTAAATGAAATTGGGTTAAACCACACAAACTACTTCTTACATAAAGTTGTTAATAAAGGTTTACGTCCAGTAAATGCCAAGTGTAAGAGCAGTGTAGCTAACTGGAGCAAAACTTTGCTTGCTAATATGAGACGTTCAGAAAGGTAATATGGTTATTGATAAGCTGCTGTTTCTCCATGTGAGCACCTCTAAATAAAACAAAGTCATAACTAAAGTTTTGTCAGGTATTCCTTATACCATCATCAAGCTGGTTGACAAATAGCTGGTGCAACCTACTCCTGTTCTTCTTAAAAATATATATTTTCATCTACCGATGAGTGAGAAACTGAAACTAAATCTTTCAAAAACATTATTTGGATGATTACCCCAGACTGTGGATCTCCATCTGTTGAATGATCTTAACATTTTCGGGGAAAAAGGATGGCTCAACTTTGCAGTTGTGGGGGTCTCTGGGAGGAGGAAGAGGAGGCGGAGGGGTGAACTCTGGAGGATCATCTTCCTCGTTTGAGAGCTCTTTCCACTCCTTGAGAAAAAAACAAAATCCCTTTGAGTATTTGCAAAAAAAATACTTTAAATAAAAACAAATTGGTAGGTTTGCAACATGTCTTATCAGAATCAGAAAGCAGTTTATTGCCACAGTAGTGGAACTAATTGGAATTTGCCTTGGGTGCATGCATGCATGCATGCATGCATGCATGCATGCATACATACATACATACATACATACATACATACATACATACATACATACATACATACATACATACATACATACATATTAAACATTAATAAGAACAAACAATACATACCAAAACAGAGACAAATATATACAAAATAGTTGTTTAAGTAGTTTGAGCACTGTGTGCAATGGGCAGATGCACATAGATCCAATTCTGCATTTGCATTTTCTTAATCTGAAAGAAGATACACCATTTGTACCTTAAGAACAAAGAGCAGAAGGTAACACTTTACTTGAAGGTACAGTGCCTTGCGAAAGTATTCGGCCCCCTTGAACGTTTCGACCTTTTGCCACATTTCAGGCCTCAAACATAAAGATATAAAAATGTAATTTTTTGTGAAGAATCAACAACAAGTGGGTCCCAATTATGAAGTGGAACGAAATTCATTGGCTATTTCAAACTTTTTTAACAAATAAAAAACTGAAAAAGTGGGCGTGCAAAATTATTCAGCCCCTTTACTTTCAGTGCAGCAAACTCTCTCCAGAAGTTCAGTGAGGATCTCTGAATGATCCAATGTTGACCTAAATGACTAATGATGATAAATAGAATCCAGCTGTGTGTAATCAAGTCTCCTTATAAATGCACCTGCTCTGTGATAGTCTCAGAGGTCCGTGTAAAGCGCAGAGAGCATCATGAAGAACAAGGAACACACCAGGCAGGTCCGAGATACTGTTGTGGAGAAGTTTAAAGCCGGATTTGGATACAAAAAGATTTCCCAAGCTTTAAACATCCCAAGGAGCACTGTGCAAGCGATAATATTGAAATGGAAGGAGTATCAGACCACTACAAATCTACGAAGACCCGGCCGTCCCTCTAAACTTTCAGCTCATACAATGAGAAGACTGATCAGAGATGCAGCCAAGAGGCCCATGATCACTCTGGATGAACTGCAGAGATCTACAGCTGAGGCGGGAGACTCTGTCCATAGGACAACAATCAGTCGTATACTGCACAAATCTGGCCTTTATGGAAGAGTGGCAAGAAGAAAGCCATTTCTTAAAGATATCCATAAAAAGTGTCGTTTAAAGTTTGCCAAAAGCCACCTGGGAGACACACCAAACATGTGGAAGAAGGTGCTGTGGTCAGATGAAACCAAAATCGAACTTTTTGGCAACAATGCAAAACGTTATGTTTGGCGTAAAAGCAACACAGCTCATCACCCTGAACACACCATCCCCACTGTCAAACATGGTGGTGGCAGCATCATGGTTTGGGCCTGCTTTTCTTCAGCAGGGACAGGGAAGATGGTTAAAATTGATGGGAAGATGGATGGAGCCAAATACAGGACCATTCTGGAAGAAAACCTGATGGAGTCTGCAAAAGACCTGAGACTGGGACGGAGATTTGTCTTCCAACAAGACGATGATCCAAAACATAAAGCAAAATCTACAATGGAATGGTTCACAAATAAACATATCCAGGTGTTAGAATGGCCAAGTCAAAGTCCAGACCTGAATCCAATCGAGAATCTGTGGAAAGAACTGAAAACTGCTGTTCACAAACGCCTTCCATCCAACCTCACTGAGCTCGAGCTGTTTTGCAAGGGAATGTGGCAAAAATGTCAGTCTATCGATGTGCAAAACTGATAGACATACCCGCGCGACTTACAGCTGTAATCGCAGCAAAAGGTGGCGCTACAAAGTATTAACTTAAGGGGGCTGAATAATTTTGCACGCCCAATATTTCAGTTTTTTATTTGTTTAAAAGGTTTGAAATATCCAATAAATTTCGTTCCACTTCATGATTGTGTCCCACTTGTTGTTGATTCTTCACAAAAAATTACAGTTTTATATCTTTATGTTTGAGGCCTGAAATGTGGCAAAAGGTCGAAAAGTTCAAGGGGGCCGAATACTTTCGCAAGGCACTGTATCTACATAAGAGTGACATGACACTGTCATGAACACATGAACCCTAACCCTAACTTGTCATGACAAAAACCGGATGACACATAATGACAGAAGCGTTATGTCATAAATGTTTCTGACACGTTCATGACAGTGTCAGGTCACTCTTCTGTAGCTACCTTCAAGTAAAGTGTAACCAAGCAGAGTAGATGGGAAGGACTTGCCTGCAGAGATGCATCTCCCTTGATGTACTTTGCACCTTCAATGACCGCAAGGTAGGAGAAGCGAAGTTGATCTGCGGTCTGAATCAAGCCCATTCGATAGCGTCGCATCTCCAGCAGCACATCACGAATACTCACTGAAGACGGGTCCTTACGGATGGACATCTACACGATACAGGTCAGTACATAACAGTCTGGAGTTTTAAGTCAATAGGACGGCAATTTAAGATTATTTTCAATGTCAATGAATCGGTCTGTTAATTTCTCGATGAATCGATTTAGTTGTTAGGTCTACAAAATGTCAGAAAATCGTGAAAAATGTCGATCAGTGTTGACCAACTTGTGTCCACAACTCAAAGATATTCAGTCTACTGCCATAGAGGAGAAAAGAAACTTGAACATATTCACATTTAAGAAGCTGCTATCAAGAGAATCTTTACTTTTTTTTTCATGAAAAGAATGACTCAAACCAATTATCAATATAGTTGGCGATGAATTTAATAGTTGACAACTAATCGATTAATCTCTGCAGCTCTAAGTGACAACAATGATCAAGTCATTTTGTGTTATTCTATTTTTTGCAGAAAGACAGACAGACAGATATGACATCATGATTTCTCAATAGCAGAGCTCTGTACAAACCAGTAAGAGGCAGGTGTCCACAAGACAAAAGGTCCCAGAGCGTCCGATGCCGGCGCTGCAGTGCACCACCACTGGTCCCTGGTCTGAATTCAGACAACCCGACTCCCGCACCTTGAACAGGAAGTTAAGGAAGGAGGCAGGAGACTCCGGTACCCCAAAGTCAGGCCAAGTGGTGTAGTGAAAATGTAAAATCTCACGCGTCTCTTGAGTCTGTAAAGGAAGATCAGACATGCAAAGAAGAATTAAAAGACCAAAGTAGAGACCAGGACTCACAGGCACGGAGTATAAAAAGGGGGAAACCATGTCTAGTCACACACACACACACACACACACACACACACACACACACACACACACACACACACACACACACACACACACACACACACACACACACACACACACACACACACACACACACACACACACACACACACACACACACACACACAGTAGAGGAGAAAGCACTTACAGACAGATTTTCCAACTCCAGCTGACGGACTGTGTAGTAAGATTTGATGTCCTCTGAGATGAGGGTGAGCTTGAAATTGGTATCTTCAAAGATAGCATCTCTCTCCTCTCTGTGGGGCCAATATTGGGCACATTTCACCTAAAACCAAACGAAGGTGCACATTAGACATAACAGAAAGAGAAAAGCAGTGAGGTTACTGGGGCAAACGCGACATCTTGACTGTAAGGAAAGAAGCCATTGCTTACAGATCCTTTCTCTATGACTCGGTTCAGCATCACCACACCGCGGGACCTCTGCTCCCACACCATCTCCCAGAAGTTGCCACATGTATTTGGAAGGGGTCCCTGAAAAAAAAAGAATGAGTGTTATGTTAAAGGGGGAATTTTATTCTTAGTATAATTAAATAAGAACAGTGCATCTATTTAAAGATCTCAGCGAGGCATTTGATATCGTTGAACATACTATTCTCAAAAAAATAAAAAGAAGTAGAAGAGTTAAATGTAGTAAATGCTCAGTCTACGGTTACTTAGTCTCGCATTGCCAAAAGATATTTACACAATGAGATTTTTGATGAATAATCATCAGTAATGTGGCTATAATGACTAAGTGGGTAAAGGCAAATAATAGAACACTTACAACAGTCTGGTAAGTTCAGAAATTGACATCACTTTACTGTAATACAGCCTTTAAAACCAGGAAAAGATAACACTTATGCCATATTACGATATTATGATATCCAAAATCTAAGACAATATCTAGTCTCATATCACGATATCGATATAATATCAATACACATTTAAAAGTAGTTTTAGTCGTGCAACAGAAAACTCAGATTGGACAGATAGTCTAGCTAGCTGTCTGGATTTACCCTGCAGAGATCTGAGGAGCAGTTTACCATAGTCCTCAGAAATCCACCGGAGGTTAGAACAACACAAAGAAAGAGGAAGGGGAGGGACATCCGGCAGAATTTCTGGCAGCACGTAAACAATCCCAGAAATTAAACATCGTTGATGTTACTTATTATTCTGTCTTAACACACATCCAAATTAAATTCAGTTGTATACTAATGACCAAGGGGGCAACTCACTACTCTTACGGTCCCGCTGCTAAAATCCAGATGAGAGACGAGAATAGCTGATAAAATACACTAATCTGAGTCACACACAGCACCGAGATTTATGAGCAGTAGTGAGTGATGTATTGTTAACACATGAAATAAATGGTTTATAGCACACTATAACATAGTTGTACACAGCTTTAATGACATTTTATATAACTTCTTCTAGAAGGATATTAATATTTTACATTATTACACCTCTATTTTACTTTACGGTCATTATTTTTTATACACCAGCCTTAACTTATAGCTGCCCACAGGAGGATTTAGTCATTGGCAAATACATTAATAAGCACTAGGGCTGCAGCTATCGATTATTTTAGTTATCAAGTATTCTACCGAATATTCCATTGATTAATCGGATAAGAAATACTTTTGTTTAATTGAAGAGCAATAATATACAATATTTTGGTTTAATTTTGTTTTTGGTAGTTGTTGTGTTTGGTGTAGTTTCATCGTCCATACGACTATGTGGTTTACTTTTGTCGGGTCCGCTTCGTGGAATGGATGATTAAGACTCAATGTTTTCTGTTGAGATGCTGAAGCATAGACACTGTGCTATTATTGTGGTAAGCTAGTTTGATTTCGCAGTAGACACACTGTACAGAGTTTTTGTTTTAATTACGTTTGAACTGATTCCAAACTTTGGACACTTTCTGTCTATTTACGCTCTCTTTCTTCATTTTGTAATCAGTCTTCATGGCATGTGTCGCGAGCAGCGTCAGCCCGGTGTGCGACAGTAATAATCATCCGTGCGGAAACACCGTGAGCGATACAACGTTGGTAACACTGATTAAACGGAGCGTCGAGGCAAATCATTTTGCATTGAGGTTTTTTAGTAATCAAATTCTTCGAGTTACTCGAGGAATCGTTTCAGCCCTAATAAGCACCTTTATTTCCTTACAACTACATACATTTTTCATAAACCATTTGTTAAATATTTACACACTTTACAGAGTTTATTGGGTACAGCTAGCTGAAACTAATGCTTGCAATAAATCCTACCTTCATGAAGGTTTTTAATCAGAGATGTCAACTTTATGATCACTTTGGATGAAGTTTGTGGTGCTGTTGAATTGTGGTGTGTTATTTAGAGGTTTCTATTATTTTATCTACGCCATATTTATCAATGAGTGCAGGCTTAATCTCTTCGTCTCATTCTATACGTGTATATTTTTTGGGGAAAACCTCCGACATCATAGTGAAGTCTTTGCATGTATAAGTCACAGCACCGGTAGTACTCTCAGCCACTTCCATGCTAATGACACAATACTTTGTTGGTGTTCACAATTACAAATATTGTCCAATATAAAGGGGCGAATGTAGTCTTCCACAATGCAAAACTGCATTTGGGAGGACATCATTCTCCTTTGTGGCTATAAATCAGTGGATTACTCTTCCTACAGAGCTAATTTCATGCACTAACTTACACTCATTCTCACGCTTAGCAAAGCATCGGTTGTTAACAAAGCGGACTTGCTCCCACCGGTGAATTGATGTGCTAAATGACTGTGTGTTTATGGGATGGGATAGGGGGACAATAATGTCTTATGTTTTTATGACTTTATGTATCTGTATTGTATACTGTAAATACTTTGTCTGTATTTTATTGCGCCATCTACCTGCTCAGGGACTACGGGCGGAAAGTAGCAATTTGCTACAACCTGGCACAAGACATCTATTAATGTTTTTTGTGCACTGTCCCTGTTCAAATAAATAAATTACAAAACATATCATACAAATAACAGGTGTGAATTATCTGTCCTGAATCTTGCTTACCTGAGTGAGGATGTAGTTCCTCTTTGCCTCTTCTACTGTTATCAGGCTGGCATTAATGTAGTCATTCGTACCCAGCTGCAGATATATTCTGCTGTGATCAACTGAGGAGAAAAGGGAAAAAAAGAAACATGAAAATATTCTCTTTTGTTTTGAACATGTCACAACCCTCGGGGGACTGTAGATCAGACCGACACAGCTGCTGAGAACATGTGACGAGTCGGTCTTTGAACAAAACCGAGAGTTAGCTTTTAATTACCGAGAGGGATAATGTCAACTTTTGTTGATATATCCACTGAAAGAACATTTTGGTTAAAAAGTAAACGGCATGAACAAGTTTCAGGTTATTGATTTTCATATTTTCCACACACTTGATGGCACATATACAGTACAGTACAGTAACTATTTGCATAGCTTAGTCAGTGTGAATAAGAGGAAACCACATTGTTCAGCTGTTGAATTGTGATATTACAGAAACACTTTTTTGAACACTGAACTATGCCAAATAGTTATATGAAAAGACACAGACACTGTAGTTAAAACCATTGTGCCTGCGAGGATGGCTGAACATAAATGATATATAATAACAGTTAGATGTACTTATATGTTGCCTTTCTTAGACAATATTTAGAAAGTGCTTTAAATAATAAAATGTATGATTAATATGGGAGAGAATAAATTCAAAGGACGGCTACGGCACACCTTCATTTGCATATACAATTAGAACAAAAGAGAAAAACACAGGGCACACAGCACACACACACAGCAGACCATACACAAATATGACCACAGTCATAACAATACATATAGTATTTGTTAAAATCAAACTTAAAATGTGAATAAAATCGATGTTTTTATCAACTCTAACTCTTTACGTGTACTTGTGGATTTTATCGTTGGTTAAAGATTGTACGGACAAATTGGTGTGATCCATTTCCTACAGTTTCTTCTCTCTTGTATTTTCATTGCAACTTTACTTTGTACTAATGTTTTAAAAAAGAAAAAAAAAAATCATTTGTCAGTGTCTAGTTGTGTCAGGAATACGGGTGCAAATTATTAAATTAAAAACCGTTGAGCTAACCCCGGTACATTTACATGGATGTTGTTATACGTCATTGAAGATTACATCAAAGCTAGCCAATACAAATGGGTTTTTAAGTATAGATGGTTATTGTTGCCAGCCTCATGTAGCTTTACCTACATGTACATCCTGACAACCTTAATACATTCACAGTAATAAAGCAGCTCTTGAACAGAGAGCAAAAGTCATGTACTGGAAGTCACATCCTTTATTATGTCCGTCCACAGTGATGCAACGCTCAGCCTATTGTGTAATACTGACGTTGGGTTATTTCAAGAAATGACTGAGGTCAAACAGCAGTTAGCTTTTGGCAAGCAGTTTTAACATTAAATCAAACCACATTCCCATAAAATAAAATTGTATTCTCACTAGTTAGAATGGCAATTAAAGAACTCCACAGTAACATTTTTACTAGTAGAAATTGTATTTCAAGATATCTACAACTTTGATTGTACTGGTCAAAACTAAATGAAAGATATCTAAAAATCGTTTTCAAATATTAATTGGCAGTTTAAACATTTAATAGCTAGACTGGATATGTATTGCAGATATCCGTAATTCAACTCTTCCTAGTCAAAAAGAACAATTCAGATATGCACAATGACATTCTTCCTATCTACAATTGTCATTTCAGATTTCCACAACGTCATTCCTACTAGTACAAATGACGTCACGTTTCCCATTCATGTGTATGGGGCTTTCAATTTCAGATATCCACAATGAACATTCCAGTTATCTGCAACAGAATTATTACTAGTCAAAACTCTAATGTCAGATATCCAAAATGAGACATCTATATTGGAATTTTGACTATCCAGAATACATTCTGACTAGTAAAAATGTCATTACGGATAGGTACAACTGCAATTTTACTAGGAAAAATACAATTGTGGATATCTATAATAGTAATGCTTCCCATCCAGAATGTAATTTTATATATCTGAAATAGTAACTGACGTAGTAGTGTCTGATGCGTGTCTGCCCGTGACCTGTAATAAACACGTCACCGAACAGATTAAGCAAAAAGATAATAATGAATGCCATAAAGGCTCACTTTAGTTTTGACTAGTAACAATTGTATTGTATATCTGAAATGGGAGTTCTTCCTAGTAATAATTGTATTGCAGATATCTGTTCATTCTGGAAAGGAAGAATAACATTGTGGATATCTGAAATTGAAAGCCCCATACACATGAATGGGAAACGTGACGCCATTTGTACTAGTAGGAATGACGTTGTGGATATCTGAAATGGCAATTGTAGATAGGAAGAATGTCATTGTGCATATCTGAATTGTTCTTTTTGACTAGGAAGAGTTGAATTACAGATATCTGCAATACATATCCAGTCTAGTTATTAAATGTTAAAATGGCTTGCCATAGTTAGCTGGCATGTTTGTATAACATTCAACCGAAGACTCAATCAAGCATGATGCTGCTGTGACTTTAAGGAATAATAAGTCACCACTGTCTGATGTTTGAACATAAATAGCAGATTACAAAGCTGTCAGCTATTTTAAGGAATATTTGAAAAATGCAAGACTGCATTCAGTCAGCAACTTACATGGGCTAACATCTCTGTAACGATTCCGATTCTTGTTTTCAGGTAATTTGGCAACCTTGCAAGGGAGTTCACATGACTGCTGACGAATCTCCTGTGACAGAATAAAAAAAAAAAAAAAACATTACATTTGCATGACATTAAAAGGTCTGACATAACATGAACAGTGCAGGATCCAGGATGTGTCGCCGTGGCTGCTGGATGCTTTAAAACAGAATATAGGCATGTGTAAAGAATATTGAAAGGGGGACACTTACTTACTTTATTTAAAAAAAACTGTCAACTCCCTAAAAGTGTCATTGGTGTGTGTGTGTGTGTGTGTGTGTGTTGAACATGTTAGCGCACATGTCTGAATAAACAGTAAACATATAATAATAACATCTGATTCACACTTAGCTGCAATTAACAGATATGTTGTGCAATAAACTGTGGACAAACCATTGAAAAGAAGTTAATCAAAAGGCAGTGGTGGAATATAACTAAATACATTTACTCAAGTACTGTCCTAAAGTACAGTTTTGTACTTGTACTTTTAAGTATTTCCATTTTATGCTACTTTATACTTCTACTCCACTACATTTATTTAGCCAACATTCGTTACTTCAGATATTATTAATACAAAAAAATGAACCAATTAATAAATTATGGTTGAGATACCCAGTAGCCTGTTATAAAGTTGCTGAAATGAGCCCCCATTAACAAGCTGCAACATTAGTGATGCTTACACATTAATGACTCACTAATTATAATCAAGTGATATTATACATATGGTTCTGAAATGGGACGTTCTGCCCTTCACAATGACTACTTTTACTTTTGGTAACGTAAGAATATGTTAATGCTAACTTAATACTTTTGTACTTTTACTAAAGTTAAGATTTTGAATGCAGGACTTTTACTTGTAAGTCTTTTTACACTGTGGTATTGCTGCTTTTACTTAAGCAAAAGATCAGAGTACTTCTTCATTTCTACACTGACTAAATGTACAATTTGTATGTAACGTCAATGTAACCGTTTACTGATGGGATGTGCTGCTTGCTTGAGACCCAGGCATACACATCAATCATCGAATTGATCCGAGCAGTCGGAACACGGACTAAACTGAACACGAACAAGGCTTATAACTAAATTACATGGTAGCTACGCGCTGCAGGCGCATTCGCTATCATTTGGCCTAAAAGTGGCAGCTTCACTAACCACTAGTCCATTTCCACCTTGATTTTGCCGGAGGTCCTACCTGATAAATGGCGCTCCAACTCCCGTTGTCATCGATTTCCCGAAACTCGGCTTCCATTGCTGACAGTCCAGCTGCCACTCCTTCCTCTTCTTTTTCCCCAGATATGGACAACCGCAGCTCCCCGGTGATTAAACAATTTGTACTCTAACAGTGTCTCGCAATAGCTGCGAACTGTTCCACCAATATCCTGTAATTCTCAGTACGGCAGCATAGATTAACTCTCTCGGCCTGGTGTAGCGGAAACACGCCGCTGGCTCCTCCTACACGGTGTAGCCGCCGTCCGCCGTCCGCCGATGGCTGTTAAAGAGCAGAATGTGTTTTTTTTTTTTTTTTAAGAGATTATAATCCGCTCCGTGTTCTCCGGGTGTGAATCTGTATTTAAATATCCTTATCAGAGCAGAATATAACTTCATTTGTAAGAAATAGTCACTTTACTATTCCAACGGCAGCTGTAGAGATAGACCAGCGAGGACGCGCGGAAGGCATCTTGTGTCTGGAACGTGACGCGTCCGTCTCCGGGAGCGCGCACGTACACTCACGTAATGGTCTGTTTACGTCCAATCTGTGGAGTCTCTGCTGCTGTGAGTGTGACCTGCTGCAGTTTAGTCAACGAAAGATTCTAGCTGGTTTAAACTCGCACCGGGGACGATATGGAATTCATTTTAACATTTTAAACATTTGCGTCTTCAAGAAGGCCGTGCATAGTGTGACTTTTCAGAGGTCATCATGGATTAGCTGTAGTTCAGTGGCTTTTCTCCAGACAGTGTGACTGACAGCAGGAACAGGGACAAGGGACTTGGTGCTACTAACGGTAGCTAGCAACGTAACTTAGCTAGACGTTTTGATACAGCTTTACTGCTGCGACAGGTATTATTCAAATTCTTGACAAGTTCTTCTGTGTGTCGCTTCATGTGTTGTCTTCTTCTGGCCATCGGCTCACTTTATATGCCTGTGTTTTCCTAGTTGTTGTCTAGCGTTGGCGTTAGCCCTCAGCTGTCGTTGGCTGCTGCTTGCTAATGTGTAGCTATAGTTATTGCCTCCCAGTGGTGGAAAAAGTATTCAAATCTTTTAACGGTAAGTTGCATTAGCAATACCACAATGCAAAATTACGTAATTAAAAGTTAAACTACTGCATTCAATAATGTCACTAAAGTAACATTCAATTATTAGCACAAATAACGTTATATAAAGTCCTGTAACTGAAGAAAGGGCTATTTATTAGTTTACCATATCATTTGCATGATACATCTTAACCTGCTGACTACAGCTATCAGATAAATAAATAACATAAATTAGTATAATATTATCCTCTCGAATGAATTTGAAATCACATAAATTGGACATTCTCAGGTTAAGCACCAATACCTCATCATAACAGTAAAAATGCATTTTTACATACACCAGTTTGAATCTCACATACACATTACACACCCATTTAATGCACACATACACACAAACTCACTCACCAAAGGATGTTGCATGTGCAAATTATGTAGTGAAGGGTGACTATAAAGAAGTGTCTCCTGAACATCGTTCTCAACAAAGCTTGTCTCTTTTAGATTCCTGGAGTGGTTTGAGATCCTTGAGAGATTCTCAAGGCAGCATGGCTCCCAAAGACATCATGACCAACTCCCATGCCAAATCCATCCTCAATGCCATGAACTCCCTTCGCAAGAGCAACACACTCTGTGATATCACCCTGAGAGTGGAGAACACAGATTTTCCAGCTCACCGGATTGTCTTGGCTGCCTGCAGCGACTACTTTTGTGCCATGTTCACCAGTGAGGTAATGCTAAAAATGTTGGAGCGATCAGAAAAACTTTACAATCTGTAGAGCATACGACACCCTCTGTCCTTAGAGTTAGGGTTAAAGATCCTTCTCAGTTGGAGGACGGAGAGACAGGAAATAGATGTTGTGTGCACAGAATAGACCAAGGAGTAAAATTACAGTATAGACAATCAGGATTTCAAAACTATACATAATAGACATATATGAAGGATAAGCCAGTGTTTGACTTTACTAAAAAGACACAGTTGACAAGACAGTTATAAGAATTGCTACAGCATATAACTAATCCCTCAATGATACGTTTCTTGTCATTGTATCTGATAGTTTCTGTTTTTGTGACTCTGCAGCTTGCAGAAAAGGGGAAATCTTTTGTCGACATTCAGGGGCTCACTGCAGCGACTATGGAGATCCTGTTGGACTTTGTGTACACAGAAACAGTGCTAGTCACAGTGGAGAACGTACAAGAACTGCTTCCTGCAGCGTGCTTACTTCAGCTCAAAGGTAACTCTAGGAGTGCCTGCTGTACCTTCATTGGAAAAGTGTGTGTGCTTAAGCCAGATGATATTGTTGTGAGTATAAACAGAGAGTATCTGCATCTTGAAAACTCTAAGAAAGCAATTCATTCAATTTCCTCAACAACATCAAAAGGTCATAGAAAGTATTAAAAAGGTTGAAATTTTAATTTACAAAAGTCTTAAATACAGTATTTAATTTTGCCTGCAACAGACAGTGATGCTAGTTATTTAATGTTTATGTATCTGATTGCAGGCGGTTGGGAGACGTTCTTCACCTATAAACTAAAATCTGGATTGTTGCAACAGTGGATTGTTTTTGTAGGAGGTGGTTCAATTCTTTTTAGTTTCAGTCAGCACCATCCGACCTGTGGTAAACACTGTGGCAAACACTGTCACTACTGCTAGCTATAGCACCTAGGAAGTTCATTGTCAAATATCATTTTTAGCAAAAACTTTAAATTGGTTGGTCCATCCATCCATTTTTTACTGCTTACTCGAGTCATATACATTTAATTAATCATATTATCAGGAATTCTTGTTATATACTGCTGGGAACTATTAAAAAAGTGATATTGTAATAAATAATTATCAGCCGTATTGTTCAATTTTGGGTTGGCTGCCTGGATCAGAAAATATGGAATTCAACAAGCCATTAACATAGAGGTTTATGCCTTGACGCAGAGGTCTAGGGTTCGAGTCCGACCTGTGACGATTTCCTGCATGTCTTCCCCCTCTCTCTCCCCTTTCTCACCTAGCTGTCCTGTCCATTAAAGGCGGAAAATAGTAAATAATGTTTTTTTTAACATTGCTCTAGTAGAAGCCCAAAATAAAAGTATGAACCTTAAAATTAGCATGATATGTCTCCTTTAATGAACCCTGCTATGAAATGAAATGGCTTTGGCATTTTCAAATTAAGAGTTGTTGATTGACATGAGAGTCACGTCTATCTGTATTCAGCTGAATTTGAATGATACATGTGTGTTTACTGTATATACAAATATCTCTTTGTTTTCCTCAGGGGTAAAAAGAGCATGTTGTGATTTTTTGGAGGGTCAGCTTGATCCCACCAACTGCCTGGGCATTCGAGACTTTGCAGAAACTCACACTTGCCTCGACCTGATGCAGGCCGCCGAGCTCTTTTCCCAGAAGCATTTCTCCGAGGTGGTTCAGCATGAGGAGTTCATGCTGCTCAGCCAGACAGAAGTTGAAAAGCTCATCAAATGTGATGAAATCCAGGTAAGAAAACTGGATGTCATTATGTTTGGTACGTTAATGTCAGCTGTACTGTGGAGTAGGGGTGGGAATCACCAGAAGCCTTACGATACGATATCATCACAATACTTATGTCACGATACGATATTATTGCGATTTTAAACATATTGCAATATTCTGCGATTTATTGCAATTCATTAACTTTTTTTCCAACTAAACATTTTTCCCAATTTCAAATTATGTCCCCAAAAGGAAACTTTGTCAACATCTGTTTTATCTAAAAAGATACATTTCTCTTTGTTCATCTCACTTCAATTGTATTGCTGCAAAATCAGATTGTCAAGCAGACAAACTGACAACACATATATAATGAAAGATCGATACTTGGCGTCTGTGTATCGATACAGTATTGCCACAGAAAATATTGCGATACTATGCTGTATCGATTTTCCCCCCCACCCCTACTGTGGAGGCTGTTTGATCTGTTGTCACTATAGATAACTAAATATGTTATTTGAAATACCTAAAACCATAATGACATATCTGCCCCCCAATACTTCTATGAATTAGTGCTAAGAAGCCTAAAAAGCAACTTGACTGAAATAGTATAGTGTCACCTGGCTTTCACAGCTTTCTTATTGTCTTTCAAACAACTTAGTGCGAAAAGAGAAAAGCAAGTACCAACCTGTAATCTCAGTCAGCCCCCCCCCCCTCCAATTCCACTCACTTTTGCGGATTGAGCTGACAAAGAAATTGCCTTTGTGCTCAGGAAATTCCTGTTCCCAACCACACACCTTGCTTTATGAAAACAGTTATTATCACACTGATTTATAGATCATCAAAACTCTCAAATGGTTCTTCCTGACTATACATGCAATTTACAGTCACGCATTATTTCCCCTTAGTAAAATATCTGTCATCTTTCTCATGTGAGGAATTTATGGCTTGTTTCACCTTCAGCAGACTGCATTGTTGCACATTTTGTCTTTGCACTTAACACAAATAATTGCAATTATTAAAAATATTTATGAACAATTAATAAATAGATAATAGTTCTAGATGGAGGGTCTAGCTAGACTAATAAATATTATACAGCAGTTGTCAGCTAACTGTTTTATTAATATGTTGATTTCCGATCTTGAATGTAGCTGTAATTCTTCTGACTGTATATGTTGTACTATATAGGTGGACTCAGAGGAGCCTGTATTTGAAGCTGTGTTAAACTGGGTCAAACACAACCGAAAAGAGCGAGAGCCCTACCTGCCAGACATGCTTGAGTTTGTCCGAATGCCGCTCCTCACCCCCCGCTATATTACAGATGTCATTGATGCCGAGGTGAGCCTGGCGACACTCAGCAAGTTGTCTTATCATTACACCAAGCTTGGATTAATGTGTTGACGTATTTATCACAGTTACCACCATAATTACGCACGTTTTGACACGTTTTAGCCCCTCATTCGGTGTAGCCTGCCATGTCGAGACCTTGTCGATGAAGCCAAGAAATTCCACTTAAGACCAGAGCTAAGGAGTGAGATGCAGGGCCCACGCACACAAGCTAGATTAGGTGGGAATCCTTTCTTTTAGTAGCAATTTAGCTATAAGCATGTCTCCTATATTTCTACTTTGTGATCCACACTGATAGTAAAAGGGATTTATGGGTCTTTTCAGGTGCCAAAGAAGTCCTGTTGGTTATAGGCGGGTTTGGCAGCCAACAATCACCAATAGACATAGTTGAGAAATATGACCCGAAAACACAAGAATGGAGCTCCCTTCCTGTACGTATTGAATATTTGAAAGCAAATCTTGTGATGTTTTTTTTTATCCCAGTGGATTGGGCTATTACAGACAGGTGTGTCTTTAACAGAACATTGCACGGAAAAGGCGTTATGTCGCCACGGTGTCTCTCCATGATCGAGTTTATGTGATTGGAGGCTACGATGGTCGGTCGAGGCTCAGCTCCGTAGAGTGCCTGGACTACACAGCGGACGAGGACGGTGTTTGGTACACCGTCGCCACCATGAATGTGCGCCGTGGCCTCGCTGGAGCCACGACACTCGGAGGTAAGCGTTTTTTTCATCCAAATGACTCACGCCTTCACCGATGTTTCCTTTCGGTGAAATCATGTGAATGTTTTCTTCTCTCTCAGAAAGCTATACAATATTTTGTTCCATCTTATATGGCTCTTGACAGACATGATCTATGTTGCCGGTGGCTTCGATGGCAGCAGGCGTCACACCAGCATGGAGCGATACGACCCAAACATTGACCAGTGGAGCATGCTGGGAGATATGCAGACAGCTAGAGAAGGAGCTGGTCTGGTGGTGGCCAGTGGACTCATATACTGTCTAGGTATGGACGGATAATCCTGACGTCTCATTCTTTGATAACTTTCACACCCCTCCCTGTCCAATATCTGTTTTTAGACTGAAGATACAACACACTTTCACATCAGTCCTGTCAGGAAAATTCAGATACTATTAATCCCAGGGAAAGAGAGTCCTTGAAGTCGCAAAAGGGAAACATGAAATAATACCATTAAAGCAAACCTAAATCCCACGTTTGTGTAGCTTTACATTGGTCACATCCTCACTCTCCCTCCTGTCTCTTGGAATCGGTCAAAATGAATTTCTCCAGAAGTAAACATTTTTCAGACTTGTCAGCGGTAATTCTTGATAGATGATTCAGTTCACGGTCCATTTCTGAACCAAAGACGTCGGGATACTCACCCTCTGAAGTTTATGTCAGTTTAACTGGGCTAACAAAATACTTACTAATGATGCTTTGATGGTTGACTAACTCTTAAAGATGCACTATAAACAGAGTTGAAGACACTCTCTAATCTAGCAACATTAAGGCTACAAACAACCCATAATGCAACACTCTTGGTCTTAACACTGATGAATATCTGGTGTTGTGAAAACAATACAATCCCACTTTTTTCAAATGCAATTTCCAGAAAAATACATTCAGGCCAATACGATGGCTAATATGTTTAGATGCAGCTCATATTGAGAAAATGTAGTAAACTGGTCTCAGGATGCAGCTTACAGCTTACAATTATTGACATTATAGCTGTAATCACGCCTTCAAAGTTAGGCCCGACAAGGCCCGAGCCCGACAAGTACATTTTGATTGACAGATTTTTAAAAGCCCAAACCCGTTTACAGCCTGACAATATTCAAATGTGCGCACGCAAAAAAAATGTTAACATCCTTTATTCATGACTAATGTAGGCTAGAGGCCACTTGGAAGTTGGAACAAAAAAATAAAATAAGTCCTCCAGAGGCCAGCCTCCGTTTCACCTCCTCAGCATCCATTTTCGCGCTAATCGAAACGCATCACCTTGACCACTCATTTACCGTGCAAGCCCGAGCCCGGCCCGAGCCCGGCCCGAGCCCGGCCCGAGCCCGGCCCGAGCCCATGTAAAATAATAGAAATTAAGACCGAGCCCGTCGGGTCCAGTCAGGTTCGGGCAAAGATCTTCAGCTCTCACTTACAGCTTAGAATTATTCACATTATCGATTCATCTGACAATGATTTTCTCAACACAATTTCCTATTGGTTAAGATGAATTTAATTTGCAGATTTTGTATAAAGATATAATTTACTATTATGTAAGACAAAGAAAATTAGAAAATCTTAACAAATGAGAGGTTGGAACGAGAACATGTTTGGCATTTTTGCTTGAAAAATGATGATTATTCGATTAGCGAAATAGTTCAATTAATGCACTAACCCTTGCAGCTCTACTGTCGTTTCCTGATATTTCCTCATAGGTGGATACGATGGCCTAAATATCCTGAATTCAGTGGAGCGTTATGACCCACACACAGGCCACTGGACAAGTGTTACACCAATGGCCACCAAGCGGTCAGGTAGGTAAGAAAACAGAATGAAGTCAAAAATAGCAGCTAACTGTGTGCGTTACTGTTTATCTGAGACTTTTCTGCTGTTTCCAGGGGCTGGTGTGGCTTTACTCAACGACCACATCTACGTAGTGGGAGGCTTTGATGGTGTTTCACACCTCGACTCTGTTGAGGTTTACAACATCAGAACAGACTATTGGACCACTGTAGCCAGCATGACGACGCCTCGATGTTATGTAGGAGCAACTGTTCTCAGAGGACGTCTCTACGCCATCGCTGGGTAAGAAAGAGTGTCCTAATGTCCTTCAGTCTGTGACAGTGGATTTAAAGGATAGGTTCAAGTTTATCTTAGCACAGCACTCTCTCTATACGGGCCCTAGTCTCAGCGCCGCGGAGGAAGGTCTGGCTATTCTACGAAGTATTCCGGAATGGGAGAAAAACGTGCTCTGCTTTTATTGGCATTTCTTTAAACCAATCACAATCGTCTTGGGCGGCGCTAAGTGCAAAGGAACTCGGAAAGGAACTTGTTTTGGTGGAACACGTGTACGTAGGGAGGCAAGCTCTTGAAATAAAATGGGTGTCGAGTGTGTGATGAGAATTTGACTCAAAAAACGATGAATATAATTTGATTATGACGGTCCTAGCTCGTTTCCCAAATAGACCGGAGTTTAGAATGGCAACCCAAAGAAAGCTGAAGGGGACAGACATCCGGACGAAAATGAGGGACATCTATCCCATAAATGAAATGTCGTTGATATAGACTATACGGGCCCTGAATGATACCCTCGTAGCACGACTACAATGTTAAGAAATCCGGAACAAAATCAACAATATGTGTTCTGCACAAAAATGCATCCTGAAGTTAGCCAAAGCTAAGCTAAGCGACGCTTCAGCAGTCTCAGTGAGCCAAATCAAGTTTATTGCTGGTGTTTTGTCCCAGCAATTCAACTAGCAGGCATGTCCCTCCACTGCGGCTGAGCAAGCAAACACTGTTCGGGGAAATAAAATAAAATACTGAAATTTGTACTTAAAAAGTCTGTACCTTTTGGAAGACGTTGATTTGGCTTGAGAATGCATTTTTGCACAGAACATGGACTATGGATTTTGTTGCAGAGGGATCCGACAAAAAAGTTAAACCAGCCTCAACTTGGGACATCATCCGGAAACGCGTTGTTGGCCAATCAAATACATGCAAGAGCCCATTCCTGGTAGATTACTTTGTACCATGAATACCACTTTTACCCCTTTTATCCAAAGCAAATTACAATACGTGCATTCAACCATGTGGTTAAAACCCCAAGATCCCAACTTCATCAACATGCGGAACTACTTAGAGTGCTACATTTAGAGACAATACGGGATAGAGAGGTTTCGTTTTTTTATTTTCTGGGCCAAGGTGCAGTCTGAACGGATGAGTTTTCAGGCTGCGAGTACCTGGTATTCGTTGCCAAGAATTCCGCTGTTAGAACTTTCCAGAGTATTAAAATCCTACCTCATAGCATTATAAACCTCAGTGTGGTGTTTTTCCGTCTGATAAGCCTCCAAACTCGTGAATCTGTTACTCAAACTGAACTTCCTGGATTACATTTAATCATCTCACCTCACTTTGTTTCCCGGTACAG
The DNA here is from genome assembly GCF_010015445.1 of Perca fluviatilis. Lineage (NCBI taxonomy): Eukaryota > Metazoa > Chordata > Actinopteri > Perciformes > Percidae > Perca > Perca fluviatilis. The sequence goes on from NC_053116.1 coordinate 12,008,054, forward strand.
TGTTTCCAGTTGAGCTGCAGTTAGAGGAATGTTTACTTAAAAACAATAAAACTGTGGAAAATCCACTTGATTGGTCTAACTCGGATTCCTGAAAAGCCTCGTCTTTGCTTTCGATGAACTTTTGAATATATTTTTGCACAAGAAGAGGACAGTGGATTTTATCCCCCATCACTTACATTGAAAGAGCTTTAGGATGAGATATTTCAATGGTCAGTATGAACAGGAGGAATTACATCAACATTTTAATGTTCATATGGGCAGCTGACTATTATTTTAGGAAAGAATGGGGGGGGGGGAAGCTGCAAGTGTATTATAACACTTCTTTTTTCTTCTTCTTTTTCTGTTGTTATTGGACAAGTTATATCAAGTTTATCTGGATAATTATATTTCTGTGTCATTCTTGACTTAGAAGTGCAGATTGTTCACTTCCTCTCCTTTGTCTCACTTCTCTCTGCAGATATGATGGGAACTCTCTCCTCAGCAGTATTGAATGTTACGACCCGGTCATCGACTCCTGGGAGGTCGTCACCTCGATGGCGACGCAGCGTTGTGACGCTGGCGTCTGTGTTCTACGAGAAAAGTGATCTTTGCCAAGAACAAGAACCACAAGCGGGGGGAAAAAAAAGCATACAGGATGACAGGCAGCTAGACTTTGTTAAAATGCCACTAAAAGAGAGCCACACAAAAGGGAGATGTCTGTTCGCCAGAATGCAAATAAGTACTCTCAAAAACAGAATAGGTGCAGCAGTTTGGGCTGCTTTCTCTACTGGATGGTCAACCCTTCGACCCGTTGGACTGTGCAACGGAGATTCAGCTTTGCCGGGGTTGACGTCACCTCAAAAGAGGCCTCCAAGGAGCCCATCACCACTTGCATGACTCTCTTCGGTGGTCCTTGTTGCTTTCGTTACCTGTGAGATTATTTTTTCATTTTGTCTTCAAAGTGCAATATATTTCTACTTGTCATAACAGAAAAAAAAGATGGAGTTGATTTAGACTCTGGTTGCTGCTATATGCCTTATAACTTTGGCCTACATCAAACAGTGAACATCCGTGTTGCCTCCCATTTGACTTAAATGATAGTTCCAGTACATTGGCTTATTATCGAGTGTACTCATTTGGCATTTGTTAGGTCCTTAATGGGTCAGTAATTTAAACCCTTTTGTAATTCTTTCTGTAAACAGTGCTTCTAGATTCAAATCACTTTAATACAGACGGTTTATTAAGTATTGTTGCTCTCAGAATAGAAATTTAGAGCTCAATATTGTTTTAGAAAATGACTGAATTGTACCAGTTTACTTTGGTTATTTTGTCCCTGAAAAATCACAAAGTAATAAGTATGCGGTGCATGCGATTTTATTTTTTATTTTTTCTTCTTCCTCAGCTCATAAATCTGGATATCTACATGTAGGACACAAAATCCTAGCATCACTGTTGCTTGCGAAGTGAATAAAAACACTTAGAACTGACGCCTTTTATCCTCTCAGTCTGTAAACTCCCGATAAGTGAAGCAGAGAGACAAAACTGTATATTCGCTTCACACGTCGTCAGCTGAGTCAGTGGCATTGAGTCAGTGGCATCAACATTCACATACACAGAGCAAATGTGACTCATCATCCATCCACTTGAAGCAGTTTGGTGGCTCACATTCACCAAACTGTACAAGGTAGACACATCCATTTTATCCCTGTGTCCCGTTTTAACATGAAAACCGAATGTCCACATGCTACCTAATTACCAAAAATGGCTGGATGGCATGATAAGGTTTAATATTTGTGATTTTGAGTGAAATGTCTCAACATCTATTGGATCGATTTGCTTTGAAATTTCGTACAAACATTCATGTTCCCCTCTGAATAAATTATAATACCTTTTGTGGTCCTCTTCATCCAGCGCCATCATCAGGTACATTTTCATTTGTCCAATACCTTTTTTTTAAGTTTAAGACCAAATACCTTAACAATTAATGACATTTCCATCAGCTGCAGCTGTAGCCTACATTGTGTAACTTGCACTTGTGTAAAACAGTCAAATTTAAACATGCTCAATTATAGGTAAAATTACTTAATTCAAAATTCTACCTAGTGAATATAAGTAACAATCAGCCAAATGTAGTTAAAGTGCTTCCCCCAGGCGCCAGGTAACCCATGGATGTATTATTACAGAATATTAACGGATGCATGCATGCGTTAACCCCGTTTCGGTTTAACAACGCTTTGAATTATGGGTAATAAAATGTGTTTTAAAAAAAAAATGGATTAATGAAGAGTATTTGGTAACTAAAATCTAAATTTTAGTTGGATTAAGTTAGCTGAATTGGCTTTGGCTTGTTTTCTTTTATTTGGAAATGGGGAACTCTCATCTACCACCTACTCCGGTAAGTGGCGCTAACGCACCTCTAACGCCAGTTGCAACTCGCCATTAAACAAAAAGAAGAAGAAGAAGAGCCGTTTGCGAGCGAGAGGCCACCATGGATGGAGTTTTGAAGAGTATTTAATAGAGCCTTCGCTCAGTGGGACAGCCCAAAACAAGTGAGTCCGTGAGTGTAGACCTGGACCATTCATAATCCGTGATGTGGACGTTGGGATTGCATGTCTTCATTTACGTTCGCTCAGCTGGATATAGCTAACGTTACAAGTCTTATGTTTACAAAATATACAATCATACATTTAAGTTCATCTGCTTTATAACCAATGTCAAAGTAAGCGACTGACACGCCTATTTGGAAAATAATAGCCTACATCTGCTGAGTGTATTTCACCGGTGTTTCTGACCGCGAGTAGCCCTTGTTTTTCAGGGGCGGATTGAATGATTTTGGGGCCCCAGACAAAAACCATCAGTCTTACTTTTCTTTTTTAAGATTATTTTGGGGGCATTTATTTGAAAGGACAGCTGAAGACAGGAAAGGGGAGAGAGGAGGGTAATGACATGTAGCAAAGGTCTGTGAGTCCCTGCGGTAAGAACTCCGCGATTTTCCACTGGGCGCGTCTGCGCTCCGGAGGTGCCGCCAGCAATCTCGGCCATTCAAGTCAATGCGTGATATTCTACCACTCGCGTCGCGTCCCTAAAGCTGCTCTCCGCTAAAAATGCATTCAAACAGCCAGGCAGGAAGTGGAACTGCAAGAGTATCCAGTCAACTGCCACTTTCCATGTTTGAAAACCATGATGTCTCTCTCTCTCATGGGTGGGCCAAATTCTCTGGGTGGACAAAGCAGAGAAAGGGGAGGTAACCTTGCTCCTTATGACCTCATAAGGAGAAGATTCCAGATCGGCCCATCTGAGCTTTCATTTTCTCAAAGGCAGAGCAGGATACCCAGGGCTCGGTTTACACCTATCGCCATTTCTAGCCACTGGGGGACCATAGGCAGGCTGGGGGAACGCATATTAATGTTAAAAAACCTCATAAAGTGACATTTTCATGCTATGGGACCTTTAAAGCTACATTGTGTAAGAATTTCTCCCATCTAGCGGTGAAACTGTATATAACAACCAACTGAATATTACTTTCTAGCCCCTCCAATTTCGATCGCGTTTTAATTCCTACGGTGGCCGTACTATTCCAAGAAGTACGACTTCGATGTATTCTGAATGATTGTGACTGGCAGATTCTACGCTTACGAGAATACTTTGATTAGTTGATGGAAGTAATTACACATGAATGAGCACATATTTGTGAAAGAACAAAGTTGTTTTTTTTTGTTGCTAAGAATCAATTCAAAAAATTACACAATGGAGCTTTAAGTAAGAGTGTATTTCCGTGGTGCAGGACTTCAATCAGTCACTCATAATTTCCTGATTATATTACCCCTATTTTCCTCCGGGTGCATCTGCGCTGTGTTCCGGAGACGACGTGACCCCTGCGAGCAATTGCAGCCATTCAAGTCAATGCTTAATATTCCACCAGCCGCGCCGCATTGCAATTGACTGGATGCTCTCGCTGTTTCACTTCCTGCCTGACCGCGATTGCTCACGGGGGTCGCGGCGCCTCTGGAATGCAGCGCGCCCAGTGGAAAACAGGGGTTAGGACAGGTAATTGTATTGGGGCTGAAAGAGTCGGATTAGCGCATCCCTAATTTTCACCTGCAGTTTCATCTTCCATTGTGGAATATGGACAGTACTAAACTTCTAAACTTTGTTGCAGATCACCTTTTGCTGATGCTAACATGCCTAAAAATAGCCAAACCAAGCGGGCAAGGGACGCTGCACGCAAGAGGAGGGCAGAGGAAACGCCAGAGAAGCGAGCAGAGCGCCTGGCAAGACGTGCTGTGCGCATGGCTGAGAAGAGGGCAGAGGAAACACCGGGGGAGCGAGCAGAGCGCCTGGCAAAAAATGCTGCGCGCATGGCTAAGAAGAGGGCACGCCTAGTGCGTGACCTTCGACGACACATGGAGCAGGTTCTCCCTGACAGGCAGCAGCTCTGGGTCCGGGAGAAGAACTGCAGTCTGGACCAAGAGGACCCAGAGCCTCCACAGATTAAAGAGGAACGGGAGGAAGTCTGCATCAGTCAGGTGGCAGAGCGGCTTGTACTGAAGCAGGAGACTGATGCCTTTATGTCTCCTACTCATGAGGAAAATGACCACCAGGTAAGAGACTCCGGATCAACTAGAAAAGTAAGATGAAATGCAACGCTAAAGAAAGGACATCACAGAAGCAGAAGTCACAGTAAAAATGTAAACAGACCTTACTTTTTATTTTTCATATTTAAACATCATAATAAATCAATAGTTGTTTGGGGCTCTGTTTAGTTAGGGGGCCCCGGCAGTTGCCTACCTTGCCTAATGGTAAGGTCTGCCCCGAAGTACAAGTTGGTAAGTTCCTAGTCTATATCCTTGACGTTCCACTTCCGGGATTGCTCCGTTGCTGCCAGAAAATCCGCCAGATTTCACTCATTTAGGCCGGATATCTGTTGCCTTGGGCTTCCTTTGTGTTGACATTTTAAACTCCTCCAGCATGCTTTGGAGGAGGGTCTGGCAAATCGAGACTAGTAAATAACACACTTTGCATGGCAATGTTCTTACGCATTGCATACGCACATATCTGTGCGTACGCACGGCTGATAAATGAGGCCCCAGGTTGTTTTTTTTCCTTGAGTAAGAGTGCATTTCCTTGTTGTATGACTTGAATCACTCACTCATGAATTTCAGATTTTCTTAGGCCAGGAATCGGTATTGGGACTGAAAGAGTCAGATCGGTGCAACCCTAATTTTTCACCAACATTTTTTATCTTCCATTGTGCAGTGGGGAGGATAGTGTGCGTGACATCAGAGTTCACCCACTGACTCTGACATCTAATCTTTGTTACAGACCACCTTTACTAATGCCCACTTGCCTAAAGAAAGCCGTGCACATGCAGCCGAATCAGATGAAGCACGAGCTGCGCGCCAGGGGAGCAACGCTGTGTGCATGGTTAGGATGAGGGCAGAAAAAACACTGGAAAAGCGAGAAGAGCTCTTGACAAAAGATGCGGTGCGCAAGTCTAAAATGAGAACAGAGGAAACGCCTGCGAAGCGAGCAGAGCGCCTGGCAAGAAATGCTGTGCGCATGGCTGAGAAGAGGGCAGAGGAAACACCGGAGGAACGAGCAGAGCGCCTGATAAAAGACGCTGTGCGCATTGCTGAGAAGAGGGCAGAGGAAACGCCGGAGGAGCGAGCAGAGCGCCTGATAAAAGACGCTGTGCGCAATGCTAAAATGAGAGCAGAAGAAACGCCGGAGAAGCGAGCAGAGCGCCTGATAAAAGACGCTGTGCGCAGTGCTAAAAGGAGAGCAGAGGAAACGCCGGAGAAGCGAGCAAAGCGTCTGGCACGAGTTGCTGCATACAGGGCTAAAAGAAGGGCCCGCCGGGCACAGGGCCTTCAACATCAGAAGGAGAAGTTTCTCCCTGACCAGCAGCAGCTCTGTATTGAGGAGAGGATCTGCAACCCCAACTTTTCAGAGCTGTTTGAAAAACCATTGCTTTGTGAGACCTGCGGCAAAACATTCAGGAACATTTCGTTATTGAAAATCCATATGGCAATCCACAAAAGCGAGAGACCATATTTGTGCAAAACATGTGGGAAAGATTTCAAAGTTGCCAGTATTTTGAAAGCCCACATGAGAACTCACACAGTTAGGAAGCTGTGCGATTGTAAGACCTGCGGAAAAAGATTAAGTTGCGTTGCATCATTGAAAAGCCATATGACAATCCACACAGGTGAGAGACCATATTTGTGCCAAATATGTGGGAAAGATTTCCGACTTGCCGGTATCTTGAAATCTCACATGAGAACCCACGTAGGTAAGAAGCTGTATACTTGTGAAACATGTAGGAGAGATTTCAGTGTTAGGTGTGCTTTTATTGTCCATATGAGAACTCACACAGGTGAGAAGCCATACTTTTGCAAAACCTCTGATGAATGATTTTTTTTGAATTGGAAAGGCATACAAAAAGCATACAGTGAGAAACAAAACAAGTAAGGAGCCACATGAATGCAAGTTTTTCCTCAAATCTCATTTCTAACAAAACAATCCATAAACAGGACAAACCGTCAAGATGAAACCTCTTTGGTTGCAGCATCTTTGTAACTATAAAAAGCTTTTCCCATAAAAAAGTCACAATATGTTATTGTAATGATGTTGTACGTTATCAACAATGCCAGCAGGTTTTGTTAAATTAACCTGTTTTTTTGTATGCATATTACTGCATTACAAATTTTTCAGTTAGTAATAGTATTTCTTTATAACAATCATTATCTCCCACATCTTTGAAAGATCTTTGTTGCACAATGGGTCCATCATTTTCAAGGAAAAACAAACACATTGTAGATGTTGCTGTGCTCAAATAGTTTTGGTAAAAATTCAAGTCTGATGTTCCCAACTTGATGGATTGAGAGATAGCGTTAACTACAGCCAATAAACAACCCAAGTGGTAGTAGTGCATATGATTAGTGATTAGTGCCTAAAGGAATGTTGCTGTTTTTGCTTACATTTTCAATCTTATGTATGTATTCTAACAATAAAGCTTTGTATTGTGATTATATTAGAATAGTATACTGTACAAAAAACAAAGTGGACGTAACAGCAGTGTCCACCGTCACCCATTAGTTGTGGACTGCCCTATTGAACCCTCCAGTTTTGGCAATATGCCCATGGCCTTCTTGTTTTTTGGATGTGATGATGAGAGCCAACCTCTCATCATGCTGGGGAGGATGCCAGTGTTGGGGAAAGTTGCCTTTTTATGCTTATAGCGTTGAGCTATCATTTTCTTGGTTGCCATTGAGCCGGCTAGCCAAATTTTCCTCTGTCTCCCAAGCAGGTGTAATTTAGAGTCGTCGTTAAGTAACAAAACAATCGGGTCAGTAGGAATTCGACATCCTATCACATCAGATATTATTGATGTTGTTTTATTCCAAAACTCATGCACCTGTTCCCACTCCCAGACCATGTGCAGGAAAGTTCCAGTTTGTTCAGGTTGACAGAATGTGCAACAGGGAGTGGGAATGACTTTAGAGACGTATCTCTTCTGAGGCGTCCAATATGTCCTATGACATATGTTGAAGTGGATCTGCTGGTGATTTGGGTTCTTGGAACAATGGAAAATGTTGTCCCAAACTGTCTCCCAATTAATTGCATTCCCCTCAGGGCTCAGTTCTCGCTCCCATAGAAAAGAATAGTTCTTTTCTTTGTGTTATCTTATACCATGCATGCAAGAGGTGTTTTAATGTTGCATCTTACCGGCTGGATGTTAAGTCAATGCATAATTTTAAAGGACGTTTTAAACATGTCACATGCAGCGGAAGTAAAAAGATAAATATAAAATAAATTGCATGAAGGAGTAAATGAAGTTGAAATGTATTGGTTGGTAGAAACGGCAAATTATATCAAAATATTACAAACTCTCACAGAACTGGTGCAGTATAATGTATGCTCAGTATTTCCTGAGAAATCAGTTTTTGCTAAAACTTTACTATTTAAAACCCTTCCTCATAAACACGCTCATGCACGGACGAGTAGCACACCCCAAGCTTCTCTGACAAATAGCCTTTAGTGAAAAATGCATGTTTGGGAAGTATTATTGATCACATGTGCCCCACCGGCCGGCGAAGAGGAGTGAGGAAAGTTCTTTGTTTGGTTTTTCAAAAATTGTGAAGCATCGCAACCACGAGAGGTCCTTGAACATACAGCCATTAATGTGCACAAGAAATATTAAAGTGATGGTTCGGAGTAATTCACCCTAGGGTCCTTTGCACCATGACCTCGAGCCAAACACCCCCCCCAGAAGCTTTTTTCACCTGGGTCTAACATTGGGAGAGTTAGCGTAGAGTAGCGTTAGCCGCTGAATAGCTTAGCGCAGAGGCTAATGGATCCGAAGTGTCTCTTAACATTACCCCACTAATAATGCCCGAAATGATACCAAAGGTCTACACTAGTATATATAGGTTATGTACTCATAAAACGATGGATTGGAAAGTTTGTAAGTACACCAGAAGTTTATGTAAATAACACTTGCCTGCTGGCTTCTGCTCTCTGCTGTTGTTGTTGCTGCTGTAAGACGAGTGCTTAGGTCCGTCTACAAATTACAACACCGAAAAGAGATGCAACAAAAAATATTTATTAATTTAATTTTTTTTTTTTTAAGTAAGTGCTGTAGTATAACTAGCAGGAGACAAGTAATAATTGAGGTAAGTTCGGAGACATTACCTTATTTAATCATTGAATTAATAAATATTTTTGTTGTAACTCTTTTCGGTGTAGTAATTTGTAGACGGCCCTAATCACTCGTCTAACTGCAGGTAGCAGCAGCAACAGAGAGCTGAAGAGAGCAGGCAAGTGTTCATAAACTTCTGGTGTACTTACAAACTTTCCAATCCATCGTTTTATGAGAGCATAACCTATTTGTACTACTTGTAGACGTTTGGTATCATTTCGGGCATTATTAGTGGGGTAACTTACAAGATACAAACGTGGGTCCATTAGCCCCTGCGCTAAGCTATTCAGCTGATAACGCTACTCTAGCTAACTCTCCCAATGTTAGACCCAGGTGAAAAAAGCTTCTGGGGGGTGTTTGGCTCGATGTCATGGTGCAAAGGACCCTAGGGCGAATTACTCCGAACCATCACTTTAAGCTGATGGGGTATGCGAGACTAGCTGCATACAGACAGATACATAAACACAGACACACGCGACCAAACACATGATCTTCTTCCAGGCTTGGCAGAGATAACAATGCAGTGACCCAAAATAATGAATGAAGGTTTTATTAAAACCTACTGTGTAAAGAGCATATGAAATAGGACTCACTTTTAAACTCACGCAGCTCACTTAATCTGTTTTCCTTATTTAAGTAGTCTGAATTGTTCTTCCACTGTATGATGTTGAAAAAAAGAGTTAATCAGCTGTGAAATAACCAGTGACACAGTGCTGAATCTGAACTTTCAGTCCAAATGTTCTTTCTTTTACACGCAGTAACAAGACAAAAAATGTACTAAAACAACTTTTTTGAGGGAGAAGCAGCTTCATGTGGGAAGTAAACCATCACCCCTCCCACCCATTGCACGGTCACACAGACACCAGGTGAGTCTGTCTGCAGGTATAAAGAGCAGCTGTCGGCTGAGACACGCTACTCGTCTCAGATCAGTGCAGAGGAACTGCTCACTGTGGACTGATAAACTCACAGTATCCTGCAGCAAAATCAACTATTCATATCGTCTCCAGCGACATGGTAAGATAATTACAATTTATTAGAAGTGGGGAAACATAGTTCGATATTTGGTAATATGTTTGCATCATTAACGTTATATATCTTTTTGTGAAATCAGCAGCAGTTTTTAATTGTTTTATCTGCCATGATTTAACAATCAAGCAAGCAAAACATGTTTTTTTTTTAATTTAAAACTTCCACAGACCTTTGGCTGTATGTATTTTAAATGAAAAATGCAACTGTTATGTTAAAATACATGTAGCTTAACAAGTGTGAAGGCTCAAATGATGTATTTATATTAGTGTGCACTTTGAGTGTTTTATGAGGTTATGATCACAGACAGCAAAGGAGCTTAAAGCTTCATCTTGACAGAACCTCAGAAGCCTCTATTTTGTAGTTTTGGATGCATTTTATCAATAATCATATTCCAAGCTTTGGTCTATATTCATGTCTATACAAATATCTCTCAACAGCAAAAAAAAAAAAAAAATCATCTTGGGGGATTTTCTCCCTCCAGGGAAAACAAAATTCTCAACATGTTGAAACACGGCTGCTGGAAGCACTTAGAAAATGAAAAACAGTACAGAGTTGGAATAAGCCTGTCCTGTTTTTGACTTTGTTGACACAGATAATGATTAATACAGTGTGCAATCAGATATCTTTTTTACATTGCACACTGAGCGGATGTGTATGGAAGCAAAGAAAGGCCATGATCATTTAAATTCCATAAATGAAATTTCACGTGGTGTAAAAAAAAAAACATGTTCCCAAATTCATAGGCTATAGAAAATGAAAGCGTCAGGGCTTTTGGTGTCTGAATTTTACCAATGTAATTTAAGCCACTTGATATTTTAACCTGAATTTTTAGGGAGGGAGAAGTGCTGGTCTTTTCACTTTCCCCACCCAGATTTCATCTTGCTGGTCTGGGGATTGAACCTGCATCCTCCTGGTCCCAAGCTCGCTTCTCTAACCTTTAAGCCACCACTGCCCCAATATATCATACCAGATCAATCTATATTAAAGGAACACGCCGATTTATTGGGACTTAAGCTTATTCACCGTATCCCCCAGAGTTAGATAAGTCCATACATACCCTTCTCATCTCCGTGAGTGTCGTAACTCTGTCCAACGCCCCCAGCATTAGCTTAGCCTAGCAAAGATCCTGCAGGTAACTGGTTCCAACTAGCCTACTGCTCCCGATAAGTGACAAAATAACGCCAACATTTTCCTATTTACATGTTGTGATTTGTATAGTTACAGCGTGTACAAATAGCAAGGTTTGTACACACTGACTATACGAATCACAACATGTAAATAGGAAAATGTTGCCCGTTATTTTGTCAGTTATCGGGAGCAGTAGGCTAGATGGAGCCGGTTACCTCCAGGATCTGTGCTAAGCTAGGCTAGCGGTGGGTGTGTCAGACAGAGTTACGACACGCACGGAGATGAGAAGGGTATGTATGGACTTATCTAACTCTGGGGGATACGGTGAATAAGCTAAAATCCCAATAAGTCGGTGTGTTCCTTTTAAATTTTAGAGGTAATTATGGATAGCGAAAGTAAATGTTCTAACTGAAAATATGGGGGAAAAACGGTCTTTCTTATTTATTCAGGCCTTTGTTTGCAATAGATGGCTGTGCTTCATTCTTCATTCATGTTTTTGGGCGTGAAAATTGTTGAGAAAAAGTACCACAAGGGTTGTTTTACTTTGTGTGTTGTGTTAACATCTCTGTGAAAGGCATTTGAACTTGCACCTGTCTTGTTTGTCCAGAGAGAGTGCATCTCTATCCACGTGGGCCAGGCAGGTGTCCAGACAGGAAACGCCTGCTGGGAGCTCTTCTGCCTCGAGCACGGCGTTGGTCCTGATGGCGTCTTCCTGGACAGTCCTGCAGAACCCAACTCTCGTGAAGACCCATTCAACACTTTCTTCAGTACTGGGAGCTATGGGCGTCATGTTCCCAGAGCAATCTATGTGGACCTGGAGCCCACAGTGGTTGGTGAGTTCTCCTGTGTATGTCTTTATTTTTATCCTCCTGTCATCCCATTGTATGTGGTCGTACGCAACTAGTGTGAATGCATCATCCACACGGGTCATGCAGGTAACTGCTGATGGGAACACTGGTATCTAAGCAACAAGTGCAGTGGTGACTCCTTTGCCTTTTATTCAATGCTGGCTAACATTTACAGAAGTATATTGTGTAAATAGCAGGTTGCAGTGTACAGTATTGGATTGATTTAGGCCAGACAAAACCCCTTTTTAATGCAGTATGTCCATTCAATTTATATTCAGATGCTTCGAATTAAAAAACAAAACAATAAAAAACGTTTTATCTATTGAGTCCTGAACCTGACAAAGTATAGTCAAATCCATGATCTATACAGTTAAAGTTGTTTGTATGGTGGAATTGTATAGGCTATATTTGGGATTTGGGATATCTGTTTATTGATATTTTATATTTTCACTCTTTCTCAGCTAGTGCAATCGGCTGCACAACAATTCCCCTCAAGATAAAGACAATTCTGTTGAAGAATAGATTTACAATTTTTGCAGTCTGGAATTGGAGGAATTATTGCAGCAAGCATAAGCTGTCTCAATGTTCATATGGGTACCTCTCTATTTGAAAATGTGTGAACCTATAATTGAATCATTTATGTACTCCCTATTTCTTATTTTCCTCTCCACGTTTCAAAATTTCCAGTTATCGATTTAGATAATGAGATGGGCACGAGCATGTATGTCCAGTAGTATTTATTTATGTATTCCGATTTTTTTTTTATTTGTCCAATAAACGTTTACTACATTTTGTCCGTTTTTGGGGTTCCACTTTTATGGCTTTCCCATTAGATTAAATGAAGAATTGTGTGCAATCATTTTACACACTTTCCCCTTTATGTCAACCTAATTTTCAGTTTGTATCTTCGAGGGAAAAAAGCTAAGTTAGTCATGGGTTTGCTACATCACCAGACTATGGAGCCGTCATTATGGTTGAAAATGTTAGAGTAAAAACATGTCTGTTTTAGTGGAAAACATCCACATTTGGCACTCGTCTGGTCTGTCGCATTAAACCACGTTGCCGTCGATCTTATTGACTTTTCTGAATAAAAAAACTTTCTTTTCAGATGAAGTGAGAGTTGGGAAGTACAGGGAGCTTTTCCACCCTGAGCAGCTGATCTCTGGAAAGGAGGATGCAGCCAACAACTACGCTCGAGGCCATTACACTGTCGGGAAAGAAATCATTGATGATGTCATGGAGCGTATTCGTAAAATGGTCAGTCAAAAAAAATGAGAAAAACTGGACAGACAAATTACTGTTAATGTTTTTTGGAAGAATTTCAGTGAGTTCAGAGGGTTTTTTATATGAATACAAAGAAAAGCTTTGTCATTGTTTCTGCTCTAATTTTTTATTTAATCTGATAGTGGATATAAAGATGAACTTACAATAGTTCCAGTTTCATTGCTCAATTTCTTTTTTATTTTAAAGCACATAAACATTTTGGAAAATATACTCATTTCTTTCAGGGAGTTACAGGAAAACATCCACACCACTCTCATATCTAAGAGTGGAATCATTCTTCTCATGTATATCTCTGCTAGAAATAAAATAAATGCATTCTGCAAAAGTATTAAATTTTTGGGCATTTTAGGCCTTTAATTCCACAGGACAGATGAAGACATGAAAAGGGGAGAGAGAAGGGGAATAATATGCAGCAAAGGGCCACAGGTCAGAGTCAAACCCACGGCCACTGCATCGAAGAGTAAACCTCTATTTCTGTGCGCCTGCTCTACCAACTGAGCTAACTCGGCCACAAAACTATTCCTTCTACAGCTCCTCATCCCCTGTGTTTCTGTCCCTCTATCAGTCGGACCAGTGCACCGGCCTTCAGGGGTTCCTCGTCTTTCACAGCTTTGGAGGTGGAACCGGCTCTGGCTTCACCTCTCTGCTGATGGAGCGCCTGTCTGTCGACTACGGCAAGAAATCCAAGCTGGAGTTTGCTGTGTACCCAGCTCCCCAGGTGTCCACTGCTGTGGTGGAGCCCTACAACGCCATCCTGACCACCCACACCACCTTAGAGCACTCCGACTGCGCCTTCATGGTGGACAACGAGGCCATCTATGACATATGTCGTCGCAACATGGACATTGAGAGTCCTGGTTACATCAACCTTAACAGATTGATCGGTCAGATCGTTTCCTCGATCACCGCCTCCCTTCGTTTCGACGGCGCCCTCAATGTCGACCTGATGGAGTTCCAGACCAACCTGGTCCCATTTCCACGTATCCACTTCCCTCTGGTTACCTACTCGCCCATCATCTCTTCTGAGAAGGCGTACCACGAGCAGCTGACTGTGACCGAGATCACCAGTGCCTGCTTCGAGCCGATCAATCAGATGGTCAAGTGTGATCCTCGTCACGGCAAGTACATGGCGTGCTGCATGCTGTACCGAGGCGACGTCGTCCCAAAGGATGTGAACGCTGCCATCGCAAATATAAAGACCAGGCGTTCCATTCAGTTTGTTGACTGGTGCCCAACTGGCTTCAAGGTGAGTAACGTCATGAAGGTAAGAAGTGCAGTTTGAGATAGTTTTGACTCTTAACCCCCACCCACCCCTAGTCACTACACTTTGCATTAAAGTGCTCATATTATGCTTTTTGGCATTTTCACTTTCCTTTATTGTGTTATACATCTTTTTTGTGCATGTAATAGGTTTACAAAGTGAAAAAGCCCAAAGTCCACCCCAAAGGGACTTACCATCTCCAACAGAAAACACTGTTCACAAACTGCTCCAAACAGCTCTATTGTAATCCAGCCTTTAGAGATAAACATGCGTCACTTTTTAACACACGTTATAATGCTCGCCTAGCTGCTAGCGTGGCACGCCCTCACACTCTGCTTCTGACTGGTTAGTAGTCCTTACTTAGCTACTGCGCATGTGTGACTCCCAACAAAGATGGAACGGAAGTGAGATGCCTCACTCTGTAGCTAAAACAGAGAGCTCAACACACAGGGTGAAAAGAGGAGCTGCATCAATGTGTAGTACAACAAAGATATGGTATTTTTAGAAAATTAAACCATGTAAACCTATTCTAATATATACCTTTTAATACATTTATGAACCTGAAAATGAGTATAATATGAGCCCTTTAACCTTCATCCTGGACTACAGTATACACCTGCCCATTGCACATACTATATATTTTTTGCACATTCTGCACTCAATCCATTTAGCCTATTTTGTCTTTCTTCTTATGTTAAACAGCTATTTCGCATATATTTGTTTCGGTATTTATTGTTTAGTTCATATACATTTTCAATATGTGTTTATATATGCACCAACCACCAAGGCAAGTTCATTGTAAGTACTTACTTGGCACTAAACCTGATTCTGATTCTGATACTTAATCTTTCTGATCGTTCTTTCTCAACAACAGGTGGGCATTAACTACCAACCTCCCACTGCCGTTCCTGGTGGAGACCTGGCCAAAGTCCAGAGGGCTGTGTGCATGCTGAGCAACACCACGGCCATCGCTGAGGCCTGGTCCCGTCTCGACCACAAGTTCGACCTCATGTATGCCAAGCGTGCGTTTGTCCACTGGTATGTGGGTGAAGGCATGGAGGAGGGAGAGTTTGCAGAGGCCAGAGAGGACCTGGCCTGTCTGGAAAAGGATTACGAGGAGTTGGGTCAAATGAGCCCCGATTCTGAAAATGACGACGAGGGCCAAGAATACTGAACATCGTAAGACTGTGACGGCTGCACAGCAGTGATTTTATTCTGTACCAAGTCAATAACGATTTTATACCTGTACTGTGTATCTTTTAAGATAGAGTTAACCAAATGAATGATCTTTCTCACTGCCATGTTTTTATATGGCTACTACTAAAGTTGTATTTGAATTTTGCTGGGAAATAAAGTTTGTCTGGGCAAAACTTGTTTGAGATGTGCAGTGCAAGCAGGGTGTTGCAGACAGTGGTCAAAGACGACACCATGTAACCACATCCCCATTATAAATCCACCCAGGGAACACTTGCAGGTCTGAAAGGTGAGTATATGGAAAAAAAATACAAAGGACATACTTCATCTAACAAATAAAGTTTAGTTCATTTGACACAGTGAGATGTAGGACCCCAGGTCTTATAATATTAAATATGTTTTGCAGATTATGTTCACTATAATCATCTTGTGACTTTGCAAATACTTTTAATAAACAAGTTTTCTCATTATATATATAAAATTAATATTGATGATAAAATATAATTTTCCCTTTGTAGTTTGACTGGCCCATTTTACCTGAACAGCTGGCCCATTTTACCTGAAACTGCTCATGCAAAAAAGTTAGCTGGCTCATGCTGTCGTACGAACTGCTAAGATAATTATATTTTATTACATAATTTCAACAAAAAATTATCAAAAACAGTCATTAGTAATCATAAAAACACAAGGAAAAGGCATATATGGTACCTATTATTGTCCCAAACGATTTACCAAAAGTTGGCCCAATTTACCTGATATCACCCTACCTTGGAAAATCCAACTCAAATCTTAAATCAAAACTCGTTCTTAATATGTAATCGGCGCTGTCTCACCCTCACAGAGTCCGCTACGGAGCGCAGGAGGAGGAGATGGCCCGACTGCATGGACTACAGGATAGCATCAAACACCCTAGCATTAGATCACGGCAGAACACAGTGTAAATAACTAACCTTGGCATTACTATAGCAGAGCCATCGCTCATATGCGACATCCTACCCCGGGCGCATCCACTCGCTGATAGTGTCCTAACAGGAGAGGAATCACTGTCACATCAAGTCTCTAAGCATGAAGTGCAACTTATGATAGGTTAATTTAGAGGGAAAAAAAGAACTTAGTGCAAATTGTAAATGATTTTGCAGAAAATGCTCTTCTGAAAATTAGGTAATTGAAAGAGCGCCAGTCAATATTAAGTATTTCAATATTTCTGCCTCTGATTGACACTTACCCAGATAGCAATGAGTCGGCGGACCACCGGCGGTGCTCCAGAGGCAGTAGAAGCGTCAGAATTGCGTAATCGCAAACACGTCTGCCGGCGCACCGCCGCTTTTTAGAAGCGGCTGCCGCCTTCCTACCGCCTTCGTTCCGAGGCCGGCCCACTGGACAACCGCCGCCGTTATACCAAAGGTGGCCCGTCGGAGGCAAACGCTATTTTCGAGCGATCTGCCGCCGCTTATTGTTTGTATATATATATATTCATTTATTTATATTTAATATTTATAGCATGCAGTTTGATCAAACCAGACAAATTTCCATTTGGCGTTTTAATTCCACATTTCAAAGTACAGTAACTGTCATTGAAACAATTACGTGTCAGATCACTTAAATACACACCCACACACACATATATATTATATATTTACACATACATACTGAGGTAAAAACAGTAGTAGAAGAGACCATTATAACTGCAATGCAAAAACAGATAGATATATCTATCTGTTACATGTCTGAGAACCTAACAGAGGACTACAGAAGGTGACAGTCGAACATTCAATGTGTAAATATCTTACCACTGTTCCAGTCATAGCCTAAATGGCTGATGACACTAATCAGTTTGTACCAGCCATCAGCCTGATAAGACACACAGATAACAGACACATAGTTAGCTTCACAAATACACAAACACAGTCCACATATTTCCTCTCTGAGTGTCCCAGGTGTGTGGTTGTTTTACCTGGCTGGTAGTCACCATCAGCTCCCTGAAGGGCTGAAGGACTACGGGGTCATGCAGCTTCTCCACCTCTAGCGACGGACTGAACCTGAACCTCTTCAGGTGTATAATCAAGTATCTGTAGACAGGAAAGAAAGCACGGGACAGATCATTAATGCAGGCATGGTGGATTAATGGATTATCGATCATAAGCATACTGCCGATTAATTAATAGAAACCACTCGCTGCCACACATCTAGAGATAAAAACATCAGATTGGACATCTTAAAATTGTTGGTTCAGATATAAAGTAAATAGGATTTGTATAAAGGCCCCTCAGTGTTTGTGGAGGATGTGATGTCACTCACCTGGGCAGGGTTAGAAAGGTGGAGCGCCTGACTGATGTGTTGCAGCCACACTCACAATTATATTCCAACTTTGTCTCCAGCAGTAACAACATGTTGTCAGTTTGCGTAACACCATAAAAACCCATAAAAACGGCAGCAGTATGGGGTTGATTTATTTTTCTTTGTTCCATGAGGCTTCATATCAGTCAGTGGAGATGTGAATGAGTGAACACACCAGGTTCTTACCATCTGGTATTCCAGATAGATGTTGGTGAACTCCTCCTCTCTGATGGATTGAGCACCACACCTGCACATTAAAAGGACAATGCACATCAAAATGAGAAAGAGAAAACATTTTTTATCCGATTTGGGTGAACTGGCCCATTAAAGATGTTCCAAAAATGTATAATAACAGAGTAAATCTGTGGACAACTCAGGGAATGTTTGGCCTGCTGCAACCACACACTGTTTTTACTATGTGGTTTTACCTTTTGCATGTCCTGGTGTTTTGCATTCTGAACACCAGGTTTCTGTCCACAGGGCACCTATAGCTTCTCCCCATGAGGGCTGAAGCCTTCTGCAATGGTGAAGCCAGACTCCTCATCTGATTTAGGAACGCTGTTAAAAACTCATGGGCATCCTGAACATACAGACACACAGATTTGATTTGATGCACAGACAAGAAAAAATCAGCAGGTGGCGAAACATTTAACGGCCCTTTAAACTCCACCACTTGGTCAACAGAACTGAAACATGGAGGGAGAAAGGTCAGTGTAACGCTTATCAGTTCAATTTTCTAAGCACAAACGGACATTTGGAAAAACAGAAAAATGGGTTCCAATATCCAATTTTTCATTTTCTTCCGCCTTGACAAATAAAAAAATTGGATCTTTAAACTGTTTTTCCAATTTTCTGTTTTTATTCAGAGGATCAGAAATTTAGAAAATTACAAAATTGCGTCTGGGCTCGCATTATTCAATAATTGTAATTTTTTAAATTTACACTAAGTGAGTAAGTGTGACAAGTGTGTCCATTAGCCTACATAATCATCAGATGAATCAATAGTCAAGTCAAGTCAAGTTTATTTATATAGCACATTTAAAACAACCAAAGTTGACCAAAGTGCTGTACAAATTGAAGTGCACAACACAAGCACTAAAATCAAGCAATCAAAAAAAAAACAATCATAAAAACAATAAATGCAAAAAATACAGTACAATGTCATATTAAGATGCTACAAACCTCTAAGAGCAACCAAACGCCATTGAGAACAAATATGTCTTGAGATGTGTTTTAAAACTGTCAATGGAGGGGGAACATCTGAGACAAAGTGGGAGACTGTTCCAAAGCTTTGGAGCTGCCACAGAAAAGGCACGATCTCCCTTACCCACTAACCTCCATCGAGGAACAGTTAAAAATAATTGATTTGAGGATCTAAGAGGCCTGGGATTGGAGTAGGGGCTGAAGAGTTCTGAAATATACTGATGAGTCTGACCACGAATGGCTTTAAAAACAAATAAAAGAATCTTAAAATCATCCTGTATTTGACAGGTAATGCAGGGAGGCCAGAATCGGTGTGATGCTTTCTCTTTTCCTTGTGCCAGTCAGAAGACTCCCTGCAGCATTTGCACCAGCTGCAGGCGAGACAAAGAGGAATTGCCAACACCCAGATACAGTGAGTTGCAATAATCAAGCCTGGAGGAGATTAATGCAATGGTGACAGTCTTCATGTCATCAGAAGACAGGATAGTCTTCAGTTTGGCAATATTCCGGAGTTGAAAAAAGCAACTTTTCACCACTGTGTGGATCTGTTTCTCAAAACGAAGTGATGAATCAAAGATGACACCAAGATTTCTGGCGTGGACGTGAAGGTTAAGAGACAGCGGAACCAGGTGGCTAGCTATGCTTGCTGTGGTGTTTGGGGGTCCAAAAAGAATCACCTCTGTTTTAGAGTCATTCAGCTGTAAGTAATTTTTGGCCATCCAGCATTTCACATCCTGGAGGCAGTTAAGAATGGATGTAACCGAGTTTGAATCCCTTGGATTTAACGGCAAATAGATTTGTGTATCATCGGCATAACAGTGGAAGGAAACATTGTGTTGGCGGAATATATAGCCCAAAGGGAGCATATACAGAGCAAACAAAATAGGTCGCAAAATGGAATCCTGGGGTACTCCACAATAAATAGGGGCCGTGGAGGAGTAAAGGCTGCCAATGTTAACAGAGAATGTCCTATCGGCTAAATAGGAGGCAAACCACTTGAGGGCAGTGCCCTGGATGCCAACCTGATCCTCAAGACGATTTAATAAAATGTTATGATCCACTGTATCAAATGCTGCACTAACGTCTAACAGAATTAGGATGGCACATTTACCACAGTCCAAAGCCAGTAGCAGGTCATTTGAAACTTTAAGAAGGGCAGATTCTGTACTGTGACGAGCCCTGAACCCAGATTGAAATTTTTCCATGATGTTGTTGTTATCTAAATGAGCCAGTAGCTGAGCATAAAC
Source organism: Perca fluviatilis (assembly GCF_010015445.1). Taxonomy (NCBI): domain Eukaryota; kingdom Metazoa; phylum Chordata; class Actinopteri; order Perciformes; family Percidae; genus Perca; species Perca fluviatilis. The sequence continues at coordinate 12,028,265 of NC_053116.1, forward strand.
AATTTTCTCCAATACTTTAGACAGGAAGGGAAGCTTGGAAATGGGACGAAAATTATTAAAATCTGATTTGTCGAGGTTCGGTTTTTTAATAAGAGGATGAACTATTGCATGTTTAAAAATGGATGGGATGATCTGGAATCCGTGAATGCGGGTAATGGCCTCTCAAGTCTTTTATTTGCCTTGGACTCAAGAAAAACTAAGAATGTGGGGGATAATAACATTTTAATTACAACAAGTCTGCAAGCTTGGCAAGCAATAAGGAAGTTAGAGGGTCGTTCTACAACATTGTCCTCGCTAGCTCCGATATACGGTAACATGGATTTTGCCCCAGCCCGCTCAGATATGGGATTTAAGATGTGGGAGGAGAGGGGGATTTTAACTCTGGGACATTTATTTGATAAAGGAGCGATGCTCACATTTGAACAAATCCGACAGAAATATGGCCTCCCGAGAAACCACTTCTTCAGGTATCTGCAAATTCGCAGCTTCATTCAGAACCAAAGCAGGTATGACTTTGACTGTCAGACTTCACAGATGGAACGTTTACTTCTTGGTGGAGGCAAGAAAGCAGTTCTCGGTCGGGGGTATACTGAGCTCAACTCTGCTAGCAATATGAACTTAGAGTATCTTCGATGCAAATGGAATGCTGATCTCAATCTTACAATAGATGAATCAACATGGCTGGAAATATGGCGGTTAGCTAAAGAGATAACCGAACCAGAGAGACTCAGTTTAGAATATTTCATCGCTTGCAGATCACACCACAGCTCAGACACAGGATGAACTCAAGTTTGTCTGAAAAGTGTCCCAAATGTCAAGTAGAGGTGGGAAGCTATAGGCACTGTATGTGGACATGTATCCACGTTGAGGAGTACTGGGATAAAATTGTTAGTAAATTGAATTTGATTTTTAATGTCCAGCTGGATGCTGATCCTCAGGATCTGCTTCTTGGCTTGCCCAGTCCTCGCATTAAAGGGTCTCACCAAAGAAGGCTGCTCAGTATTCTTACATTTGCTGCTCGCAAAAATATATTGCTCAGGTGGATTGATAATGCACCACCTACAATTGAGGGTTGGCATAAAGTGATATTTGACTTACTACCAATGGAATACTTAACATACAGATTAAAATGTAGGGTGGATGACTTTTTTAGAATCTGGACCCCTTTTTTTAAATATGCTGGTAAAAGACTTACAACTATTGTATTAAAAGGGATGATGGATGGCAATGAGGAAAACTGGCTTACTGATGTTTTTGGGTTGTAAAGTTGGACATTAATATATATATATATATATATATATATAAAATATAGTATATATATATATAAAATATAGTATATATATATATATATATATATAATTATTAATATGATTATTATTAGTAATTAGACAACAGAGCAAATATAATCTGAAATGGAAGTTCCAACTGCATATATATATATAATATAGTATATATATATATATTTTTCATTTTATTTTTCAAATATAGCATTTTCTCTCATTGATTTTATTGTTATTTTCTTTATTACTCTCTCTTTTCAGATATGTATTTGCTACATCGCTGTCAATTGTAATGGGTCTGAGCATTTCCTTATGTCAGTGTGTATATGTGTATGTACATATATTTAAATCCCATGACTTCATAGTTTATTAAGGTAGGGAAACGATTTCTCTGAGTATATTGCACTGTGTATATCACATAACAGGTAGTCGGAGATTTGTTTTGTGGCCTTGTTTTGTTATTTGTTGTCTGTGTTTATATCAGAAAATTTAATAAAGCTATTATTAAAAAAAAAAAAAAAAGAAAATGGATGGGAAAGTTCCATTGGCAAGACTGCTGTTCATAATAAGGGGAATTGTGGGACCTACAGTGTCCAATACATCCTTTAAAAGGTGTGACGGAACAATATCCAAAGGGTAGGTGGAGGACCTTGTATGAGCAATAGTGTCATAGACGAGAGACAGAGATACAGGGTGAAAGCCATTAAGGATGACAGAGGGCACAGGCATCAGACCAGGATCATAAATGGGCGGTGAAATATTTGAGCGAATAAGATCTATTTTTGTTAAGAAAAATTTTAGAAAATCCTCACAAATGGCTGTGGATGGTACAAGACAAGTGTTGTCAACAGGGGTGAGAACTAAATTTATTGTATGGAACTGTGGTGTAATCGGTAGCGATGGTGCAATGCTGTGTGGTGAGGAATCCGCTGACACTGTTTCTTGATTATAAAGGTTTATTTACATCAAAGGAATTCAGCATCAATTTACAAGCCCTGCAGAGCTCGGAGAGGACCTGTTTTCCCAATTCTCCAGTGGTCACTCTGGCTTTCTTTGTTTGAACATGGTATATATTCTATACTGCATGTAACATAGATGGGGGGAGGAAACAATACTTTGACCAATGGCTACAAGCCAATTGGCTCTGTCTCGGGGCCCCACTGATAACGCATGCCAGATGTTTCCAGAGAGGTGTCTTCTGAAAGTAGAGTAAAGTTCATACGAGGTCTCCTGTCGAATCTTAGATACCAGTCCTAAATGTTCAGATAAAGCTCAAATACATGTTATATAGAATGATCAGATAAAATAGGATGAAAATACACCTCAGAACAAGGCTTTGGGATTGTGGTGATTTTTGGAAATGATGTTGGCGAAATAATTGGCCCTTGCTGCTTTGACCGATAACTGATAATTAGCCAGACAGCCTTTCAACATCTCAAAAGACACCTGTAGCCTGTCCTTTTTCCATTTTCTCTCTGCTTTTCGACATAGTCGTCTAAGAGCACGAGTGTCACTATTCAGCCAAGGCTGAGATTTAGCTCTAGGTTTCCTGATAGTCAGAGGGGCAATGGAGTCCAAAATATTTCCACAGATAGAATTAAACTCTGTGATTAATAGGTCTGTATTCAGCTGATGGGGTTGGGTTTTGAAGGCATCTGAGAAATAACTTGGAGTGGATGTATTTATAGATCGGCAGTAGTGAGCAGGGGTTTGATGAATGGCGATGATTTGAAACAAGGTGGGTACACTGATGGTCTGAGACACCCAAATCCTCCACATCGAGAGAATCAATGGACAGACCAAGTGTAAAAACTAAATCCAAAGTATGACCACGGTTGTGAGTAGGGCAGGTAACATGCTGAGTAAAAACTCCATAGTTCCGAGAAATTCAGCACTTGCATTGGATGGAATGTCCACGTGAATATTGAAGTCCCCAGAGATTAAAATCTTATCATAGCCTAAAACCACCAAAGATAAAAAATTCAGAAAATTCAGTTAAAAATAGAGAATTCTGTTTGGGAGGCGGTAGACAGTTACACAAAGGACAGGCTTTATACCACCTGTTTTAAACATAAAAACCTCAAAACTGGTATAAGCATTTGTACCAACAAGTGCACGGGTGGCATTTTTTTTTAAATAACAGCAATGCCTCCTCCACCGCCACTAAGCCTGGGTGAGCTAAAGAAGTCATAGTCGGGGTGACATACTTCTAAGAGCTGGCTATATTCACCAGACTCCAACCAGGTTTCAGTGAGGAACAAGAAATCTAAGATGGTGGAGGAGATAAACTCATTTAGAATAAATGATATGAGAATGAATAAAAATAGCAAGCAAGAGTTAATATTGATGATCAAGTCTTCAAAAACTAATTACTAGTCATAGTGCATGTCTCTGAGGTCCCTGACTTTTACAATGACACAACATTTAAATATCTTCTTTTTAAAGTGATGAGAAAAGTGAAAAACTTGTATTATGTCATGAACAGTCCTATAATAAAAAAGTGAATCTTTTAACTTGTTGACACTGTAACAGAGGAGCTGATTGACCTCTGTGGATTATATTATGTTGTAAGATGTTTCTTATATCTTTGCTCCTCCGCATAATATGTAAAATTAGTGGAAAATATCAAGAAAACACCTTACTGTACTGTGCAACACAGCACCTCAATAAATTGCATCACATCGTACAGATGTCTTTATTTTCTCAGTCAGTAACTATACTTTATTCAAAAGCAACTTTCTTACCTCCCATTGGAGCGCTGTCTGCTCTTATCTCCCTCAACTTTTTCAGGAGCAATTTGATTTTTCTGTCAAGGAATAAAGGAAAACATATACACTACCGGTCAAAAGTTTTAGAACACCCCAATTTTTCCAGGTTTTTTATGAAATTCATGCAGTTCAATGTCTTATTGTACTCTGAAATGAAAGAATAGAACAAATGAACAATTTAAGTTAAAAAATAAATCATGGAATCAATTTATAAACCAAAATGTATTCTAAATTTTTGACTCATCAAAGTAGCCCCCTTTGGCAGATATAACAGCTGAACACACTCGTGGCATTCTTTCTACAATGGAAATCAAATATTCTTCAGAAAGTTCTTCCCAACTCTGTTGCAGAAGTTCCATAAATGTGTGGCACTTGTAGGTTGCTTTGCTTTCACTTTTCTGTCCAGTTCATCCCAAACACGCTCAATGGGGTTTAAGTCAGGTGACTGTGCTGGCCACTCCTTGTTTTTAAGCTTACCAGCTTGTTCTTTTTTGCTAAGGTAGTTCTGGCATAGCTTGGACTTATGTTTTGGGTCATTATCTTGCTGTAGGATGAACCCCCTGACCAACTAGGCGGATACCAGAGGGTACTGCATGGCGCTGCAAAATGCTGTGGTAGCCGTTTTGGTTCAGGGTGCCTTTCACTCTGCACAAATCACCGACCCTGGATCCAGCAAAACAGCCCCAGACCATCATGCTTCCTCCTCCATGTTTGACAGTTGATGTCACACACTGAGGAACCATCCTTCTTCCAGTCTTCAGTAGTCCATTGACGATGTTTCTTGGCCCAGGCAAGCCTCTTTTTCTCATTCTGACGTCTTAGCAATGGCTTTCTTGCTGCAACTCGACCTATCAAACCTGCAGCTCGAAGTCTTCTCTTTACAGCTGAAACTGAAACTTGCTTATTACGACCACTATTAAGCTGTGCTTGAAGCTGTTGTCCTGTGAGCCGCCTATCACGCAAGCTGTTGACTCTCAGAAACTTGTCTTCTGATTCTGTTGTGGCTTTGGGTCTGCCAGACCTCTTCCTGTCACAGTTTCCCCTAGTTTCTAAGTGCCTTTTGATGGTGAAGAATACTGTACTCACTGACACCTTGACTTTCTTCGCAGTTTCTCTGTAGGAAAGTGTTATAATGGTCTGTATCTCTTCCATTGTTAACTGCCTTTTTCCCGGCATTTTTATGGCAACACACTACTTTCTGCAGTACAATACTGCTCATATAATGTTCACGAGGGTACGGTACCACAGTGTGTTCCAACAATACTTGTATACAAACAGAGGGGGTTGTAAGTAATCCAGACAAGTGTGAACACCTGTGGGAATTGGTAGCACCAACTTTCAAAGCTTGATCAACCTCCATTGCTGCAGAACAGCTTTACATTGTTTACCCATTTCTTGTACCCTGAAAAAGGCCTGATTGTAAAATACTGAAATGTACATTATTTTTCATTTTTGGGTAACTTAGACTTTTTTTTAACCTCAGGCAGTACTAATAAATTAACACGGAAAAATAATGCGTCTTCTTTGCTGACATGAACAAGCATCACAGACAACTTGTCAGTAAAGACAGAGAGATACTCAAAGATTTAGATGAACAAGGTCTAAAACACTACACAAACTTTGTACATCTGTGAAACAAACCTTTGGTTGACGGTTGAACATTGTTGCAAATCTTTCAGTAGGTAAAATGTGAGTCAACTGTTGGTCAACTTAAGTTCTCAGTGAGTGTAGGTTTCTAACTCCAACTTGATCTGCTTCCAGAGCAGAACATGACTTGATGACATGATGTTCTAGAAAGCTTTATGACACACAGGCACTGAGTTCCATCAAATATGTCTAATAGAACACAGATAATTACACATCAGAAAAATACAATACAATGACTGCTACCAAAACAGTCTTGTCTTGCCTCAAACTACTGTAATAAAGGTCTTGAACAGTAAACCAAGCTTTATCTGAAAAAAAAGAAAGAAAGTCAGCCTAGTGCAGACATTTTAAATCTATGCTCATTTGAGTATATTTGTCTTTGTTAGCTCCTCTGAGAATGTCCCTACCCCACATGTACCCTATGATATAATATATTATATTTTTCAGCAAAAACTAGATGTCAATTTCACACAGTGTAAAGCTTCCAAGAAGCCAAAACACAATAAAAAAATGACACACAGCTTTTAAAATTAACAAATACTGGAATAATATTTATTGCTCAAAACATTACTATAAAACAGTTCAAAATTGAAAAAAAAAGGCTTGAAAGGTACAGGAGCTGTCAAAGAAACACAATAGGTGATCAGGGGAGAAAAATACAAGAGCAAGAAGTAAGGAACATAGCTGGAGCTAGACAGAGAATAGCAGAAGTTGGACATACAGTACCTTTGTAGACTCTGAGCTCAACTTCTTTTTTAGGGATCTTTTCTGCTCAGGTTTTAGATCAGGTCTGTCTGACTTTTCATTCCAGGGAGTAAAAATCATTGGACATGATGTCATTTATTAAAAGTGCAGTCAGTCCGCTTGCAGCGCATGCTCAAATCCTTATTTTTTCCCTAATTTCCTATATATTCCACATTGGGGATACCTTTTTCCATGCTGCAACAGACAAGGCCCCGCACTTGTTGGACACTGATTCACCTTAACTGTGTAGGCATACAGACTTTCTACACAGAAATCATTTGTGTATTTTCGTTCTCTTTATATATCCATGGTTGAACCAGTAATGTTTGAAACACATGTCCATACAGCCATCCTGTCTTCTTATTCGTGACTCATTGGTGTGCATCTTAGGCAGAGGAATAGACTGTAGCCTAAATATCAACAGTTTATGGGCAGAGGTCAAGTCAGGTTAATCTGGCCAGTATCAGAGACGTGCATAGATAGAGTGATTTAGCGGTTGATATGATGTACAACGGTCCGCCTGCCAATGCGGAAGTGCAACTTTTGTCCCTTACGACTTTCTGTTGAACGCTGCCATCATGTCGGCCCCCTTCCTTTAGCTATATTTTGAATTAAAACACAAGAGTATTTAAATACATTTGACTTGCTCGTTTTAAATGTATATAGTGTTAAGAAGCTAAAAGACGTGTTCGTTTGATTTCTGAGGAGGAAGGAGAGGCTGGGGTCCAATTGAAAGATTAAGCAAAAGGTTTAATGAACAACACGATGAAAACGACATGACAAAACAAATCCACTGTAAAACAGCGGTCTGACAAACTGCTTCCCCTTGCGGGGTCACCGTTGCAGCCATGCGACATGACAAAACAATACACTGTAAACAGCGGACTACAACATGCTTCCCCTTGCGGGGTCACAGTTGAAGCCCTGAATCCTTCTCTGGATTCCACATTTTATTTTTTATTTTTATTCCCTACACCTTGGTGGTTCCTCAAATGAAATCGTTCCCTATTGGTCAGATGTCTCTCAAAAGAAAAGGTGTACGTTCCCAATCAATGTGTCTTGAGGCCACACTTGGTCACAGGATGTCAATTGTTTCCAAACTACAGGAATACACATTCCTTTTCCTAATCAATTCTGGCCCGACAGGGGATGGCAAAAAGCAGGAACAACAGTTATATTACCTTTTCTGTGAGGACAATCTACAGTCTTCTACAGCATCTACTTTCATGCTAAATAACAGACATGACCTAATTAATTCTTTAGAAGCTTGAGAAGGTGTGAGCCAGACAAATGCTGATTAGGTGTGGTGTGATGAAATCGGTATTGATTCAGTGTTCATTTAACTAAAAGTATATTTTTCACCAATGGTTTAACTTTTTATAACCTAACAATAGTCGTGTTTACACTCAGTTTATATAACGTTTATATAAGGCTGCGTTGCTAGAGGGCCGTAACTTACCGATACGACATGCTGCATGTAGCTAGCTGTTAGCTAAAGTTTAACTCTGTCATCCTTTTTAAAGCTACTTTTAAGATGTTCATTTCATTTGTGTGTGACATCAGGCCATGAATACTTTTATAGACTCATGTCTTTTGTTTCTCATACTTTCCACTCATACATTACCTGACAAGAAATGTAGGACAGTAGTTAATGTCTTCTTTTTTTTTTTTTAAATACCTTTTATTACAGTTTTATACAGTACGTTACATTAATTACAGTAGGCTACATGTTATATAATATTTTTGTTTAAACACAACCATTTGCAAGCCATTACATAATGTGAAAAATATAATCAAGTGCGTAAAGTAATGCTTCCTCTCAATCTCTCTGTATCTCTGTACAGTCTCTACAAAGATGTTGCCAGCGGTCGGCTCTCCTCATCGTTGCCCGAAGACAGTGGCGCTCCAGCTCAGTGTCTCCCCCTCCCCTGCACACCAGGCTCCTCCTCTTCCTCACCCAGCGTTTCTATGATGTAGCTTAGAGATGCTCCTGAGCTGGGGGTCTCTCAGCTGAGAAGGAGAAGAAAAATGAAACCTTTTTGGCTGGCTCGAACCGAGAGATGCATCCATACCAGTGCTGCTGCTGGTATCTGTTGCTGGGTAGACTCCAGCTGAAACAGTAATGAGATGGTAAGCTGCCGTTCTCAGGTTTAAACCATTTGTCGAGAACCTGATGAATGCACACCTTTCTCTGCATTATAGCTCAGTTAAAAACCAAAACACTAAAATAAAAAGGCACCACAATTGAATTTGAGCAAACCACACAACTGTATGGTACCTTAAATTAGTAAAAAAAAAAAAAAAATTATAATAATGAAAGGAATTAGTATTGGTGTCATAATCATACACTTGAAATAATGGCCTATGATTAACCCATTACTAACTTGTTCCTTCCTACTGTCTTCCACAGTTACTATGGCTACACTCAGAAGTTGTATGGGTCAGACATAGCAGCAGCATATGATATCTTGAGTCTGAAGGGAGGATTTAGGTAAGTGCCTTGTCTCTGCATTGTTTAAATTTATTTGTTTAAAATCTTGTTTTTAAGTTGTTTTTTTACTGCTCATGTCAGGCTTCAGGCAGTACTTGTAAATATGGAGTTAGCTGACCACAATTGATTTAAGATTACAACTCTTAAAATTGTCATGACAGCGACTGTTTTCTGATCCTGTTGTTTTTGGGGTGAAATCTGTTTTTCTAATAATACAGAAAAAAGTTTGGAGTTTTTGCTTGAAAAAAAATAATGATTAGTTAATTACTAAAACCTCCAGTTTCATGTGATCATCTGTGTTGTGACCTCAGGTATGCTGGCCAGCCAGAGTGGTTCCGTGCAAACCAGAGGGGCAAATTCAATTGGGATTTCTTGAAACACAAAGACACTCCTCTAGAGGAAGTAAACATGAGCTACACAAGGGTGTAAGCGAGCATCCACAAAGGGTATGCCTTCTATGGAGACATTTTGATGCTAACAAACCATCACCTGACGTTAGCATCCTATTGACTCCCATTCATTTCGTCTGTTGTTTATTTCTTTAGAAGTATCAAGTAAGTATCCAAACACTTACAACATAAGCAGCTTTCCGACCGGAGGGATTTTTGCAGTTCCTAGAACATAACGTTCCTATAACCCTTTTTTTCTCGTGTTCGGACTGGACCAATTTGGGGATTATTAAGTTCCTCTAACTTTTTCAGCTCCTACTACAGGGCAGGGTCTTTTTCCTTTTCCCTTTTCCACATAGGAACCCTTAGTGACCTAGCAACGTCTGAAACACAAACACTACATATTCTTCACTGTCTGTTGCAATTCGCCTACGTATGCTAACTCATAAGACAAACATCACGCATTCAACCAGCTAATTGTTAATGCTAGTTAAACTTACCCATCGTTTCGTTTGCCTGTTGCGCTCTGCTCTTCTATCTTCCATCATATTAATTAGGATCATATTACGCTGGAGCCTTTGTCTTCTGTGTTTCTCTGTTAAGTTCTCCAGCCTAGTCTTTAAACGCTGCTGCTCGAACTCCGTTTATTCTTTATTTAAGCGGTGAAGTCAAGTGACAATGCTATGAAGACCGTTGCAGTGCTTGCGTCACTCCCTTACCCCTCCTACCAGTTCCTATGGCCACTTGGCCAGTGCGAATGCAAATGGAAACTGGTTTTGGGGGAGAGTAGTTAGTAGAACTGTTTAGAAGTGGACTGTTCCTATAACTAAGTTCCTGTAACTACTTGGTCGGAAAGAGGCTATAGCCTCAGCCTTCAAGCTGAACCATGGTCCGGTTCGTTACTAGTGTTACAAGACCGGGAAAGATCCCTTGAGGAATAGCTTAGTGTGTACGTGAAAGAGTGTGATGGTGAATGCGCTCAGAGCAGACAGCTGTCGGCTATCAGAGCAGAGAATAAATCAGCAGTTTACTTGTTAAGTGGTAGTAAATGTACAGCGTAGGTTTCAGTTTGTCTCTGAAAGAATGCTGTAGCTTCTCAAAAAGTAAAGTTCCCGTGTCTTGCTTCTCAACAACGCAACAAAACAAAAAGAGCACGGGGAGAGCAGGAGTCAGTTGGGAAAAACGTAGACACAGAAAGACGATAAGAGAGGACGGGGAAGCCCGTCCACAAACCAATCATCAATTACAACTGTCGGGAGGCGTAGCTCACGTCTGTGATGACGACAGGACGTAGGTTTGTCACGTATAGTTCTTACACTTCATAACTGCAGTGTGAAACAAAAAATTACCTGATCAAATGCAAAAACATAAACCTTGGTCTGGACCTTGGTTTGGACTTTCAGGTGTGAAAGTTATTATGACCAAGAGGCTACTATTGTATTCAATTTCTCCCTTTTTGTGTTGCCCTGTGTATTGTGTGTGTTGCAGGGTACTGCGGCGCCTGGACGTGTGGTTCCTCCCTGGGATTTTGAGTCCTGGGCACATGGAAGGGCAGAGGTGAAAATCTCTTCCTCATTTTTCTGATCATGAAATTGTCAGGGAGAGGAAGAGCAGGATGGACAGTATTCATTTGATGGAGGAAAGTTTCAGTGCTGTTCCACAAGAGGTCAGAGCAGTCCTTACTCACTACCAGTGCAGGAATATCTGTGATTTCTTACTGACAGTTCAATAAGCCTGTGGCCTTTTCCCAATTCTCAGAAGAACTATAGAAGGAACTGCTAAGGAAAATATTAACACCTTTTTAAAATTTTAAATTCAAATAGCTTTTTGTTTAATTTTTGCACTTGTCCAATTCTTAAAAAAATATTCAAATTGTTGCATTCATGAACATCAAGGAGGGGTATGTGTGTATCTACATACAGCTGCATGTAGAACCAGTAGGAAGTCTTTTAATCTTAACTTATCTTTAGTGTTCATATCTGGAATTTAAAACAGACCTGCCTGCAGCCAAACTCTCTTAAAATGTTTAAACAAAAACAGTAAAATGACTCCCTAATAAATCACATTTTGTCAAGGCTACATAATGATCTTTGTTGTTGAGCCAGTTCATTCTTACTGTAACTATGGGCAGGTGGGCTGGAAACAGCGCCTTTCAACCAACCAGAGTTCAGTGCCCAACAAGTGGGACTTGAATCCCATTGTGTGAGCGTGGAGAGAGCTATTATGGTCTAGTACACGCAGTGCAGGATTGTAACTGGCGGTCTGCATGTGGCATTATTCTAGTTGGACTGACTTCCTCCCCAAGTTGGTCAAAAAAGTGCCTCGGAACACACCAAAGCGACGCCGACTTGAGCGTACGTTCTGCGCGGGCGCGCAAGACGTAATACGTCTCCATAACAGCAGGCGGCGCTAAGCTGTATTGTCGCCCAAAAAATTTAAACCGGCAGCTAATTGGACGAATGCGTCACGTGGGTCTGGCGGCTCATTCGTTCATTATTTTATGAAAATAGTTCACCAAAAAGTGTTTCTGAAAACATTTTAAGTGAGAAATAGGATATGCAGTTGCTGAATCTGTCTTCATTTCAGATCGACAAAGGTCAGTTTAAAAGATTTTTGTCAGATTTTGAGAGGCGTTGTTCACTCATCCCGCTCGTCATTTCCGGGTTAGCACTCCACCAATCAGATTGGTCATTGAATCCGACTGCCAGCCTTCCTATTCAACTGTGTCAACTAAATGTCAAATCGGCCCAAATGAAGGCCAACGGTAACCTGACTCCGCCAGATGGATTTGGATTTGCTCGGCATATCCATCTGGGAACTTTCCGTTGGTGAACTTTTGGGAAGGGGCGAAAATACTGGTTTGCTGATTGGATAAACCATCTGTCTATCACCACGGGCCAAATCACGGGCCAAATCAACCAATCAGATCAAACTCTTGCCGAAACCAGTCGGGAGAAGAGCAAAAACGTCTTTTCCTCCAAGAAAAGCCTCCAGTGCCGTTTTTTGCTCTTCTTTCAATGAAGGAATACTTTCTAATTCGGATAAAACTTGCGCAATAGCTACGCTCATCTCATCCGTGGAAGCTGTCATGTTGTTTAGACTGAACAGTCGCTTCTCGTTGCGTCACACCTAAACCCGCCTCAAAACCAACACTGATTGGCCGGTCGTTTGGCGAACGGCTCCAAATTTTCTCTATCTCAAGATGCCAGACTGATCTGCGAGTGGAAAACTGGAGCTCGCGAGATCAGGACGGTCTCACGAGGCTAGGCCGACGGCTCCTCTTACTGACGACGGACGGCACGGAACACACCAAACAGACTCGAGTCACTGACCTCGCCAGACTGTCCGACGGCCGATAATCAGGTTGGTGTGTCAGGGCCTTAAGGTGTTTTGGAGTTCATTCCAGACATTTGGTGCATATGATGAGAAAGCTGTTTTACCAAGTTCTGTTCTTGTTGATGGAATAGTTAATAGTTTTTTTTTTTTGACGACGACGACCTTGTCCTGTAAACACTATGATGGTAAGTAAGCAAATTTGAAATGTAGAGGGGTAGTTTACCCATTAGTGCTTTAGCAGTGAAAATCAATAAATGGAATTTCCTTCTGAGGGAGAGGGAGGACCATTGTACAGTTTCATACAGAATGCAGTGGTGAGTCCTATAGCTGCTGCACCTGTAATGAAACACAATGCTGAGTGGTATAGTACATCTCATTTTTTTTAATAAAAATTAAGTAGAGTGCATATAAATTAGGTCACCATAATCCAGAGCTGTTACATGACACATGATCTTATAATGTTACTGTTTCTGCACTACAGTGGTACTGTTACCACACTGATATGTACATACTGTACATATATGTCTATATGATTCATACTGAATATCCATATTTATTCTGTTTGTCTTATAATATATTCTGTTAATACACGGCATTTATCTATATTATTCTTACTACTGTTATAATGTCACTGCTGCTATATTGCACATATCTGTACATGTTGTTTATACATTGTTCATATTACATAGCCATATTTATTCTGCTCTTATAAGGTAACTGCTAATACACTGCATATGTTTATATTTAATTTATATTACTCCAAACCATCTTCTGTAAATCAAAGTATACTACTGTCTACACTGCACTATATTTCTTGTCCTGTCTATGCACCACCTGTCTATTGTGTGTGTGTGTGTGTATATATATAGTCATGACAGCAAAATTTAATCAATTGTATATTTTGATGCCTTTTACATTATTGTGAAACTTGGAATTTTTGTTAGTTAGATTAGATTCAACGTTATTGTCATTGTGCAGAGTATAGTATAGTGTATATATATATATATATATATATATATATATATATATATACACTGCAGAGTATAGTATAGTGTAGTATATGTATAGTATATATATATATATATATATATATACACACTATACTATACTCTGCACTATGACAATAACGTTGAATCTAATCTAACTAACAAAAATTCCAAGTTTCCAATAAGTGGTTTTATCACCCCGAAATGCATCAAAATATATGTAAGTTTGATTAAGTTTTTGCATTAAAGCAGCTGATAAGTGCAGCAGCAGATGCTGCTATTAAACGATGTGAAACATCCAATCAAACTGCACAGACTGGCTATTTAAACAACGAGTCCCGGCAGCCGTGAAGGTGTTACCTGAACATATTCATCCGCTTGTAAAGTGTAAACATAAGACAGGAAGAGAATTGTTTTACATATTGCGATTGACTGTTTCTTAATAACACGAAGGGAGTGATTTTTCGTAATGCTTTTCACACTTAGATCAAATGTATTGTACTGCAGTGATAAAGTGGAAAATATCGAGAATTGTTACACTTGAAGATCTGGACATGTTTGTGCGTTATATAAATTTGTCAAGCTCCTCATTTCCCAGCTGCAACATTAAAGTGGTTCTTACACATAAATGCATCTAGTTATATTTCGGATAATAGGCCTATTATTCTGAAGTGGCCCAATTTGCATAATGGGTAATTTTGCTTTTGCAATAGTGTGGTTGAGGGTCGGAATATCCCGATTCAGATTTCTAATATAACTTAGGTCTCATTTTTGTTTTTAATTAATGTATCTGTTTCAGATCTTAAGACTGTAGCATAGCCTACGGTTTGCACATATATGGGAGGCTCAATCTCTTATAAATTTAACAGTAAATAGGTTAAATCCAAGTCTAGATTGTGTGGTTACTGAAGTTTGAGGCTATGATAGGATTACAAATAAACGTATATGATGTCATGACCATAACAATAAGTCTTTATATAAAATCAGGTGTAATAAAAACAACTATTTATTGTACCACAACACTGAAATAGAAAACAAAAATAGAACCCCTATTCAGCTCCTAGTTACTTTTGAAGAAGTCGATTTAACATCAAAAGTTGTGAAGACTGATAAATCACTCCAGCATCAAAGAACTGTGTGGTGTCTAGTTTCTTCAGCGGACGTGCTTACTGCCTTGGAACATTCTCCTCACTGTGCATGGATGTGTGTGTGAGTGTATGTTTGTGTGTGTGTGCGCAAGTGTAGGTTGTGTATGTGTGTAAACTGCCTCCTTTCGTGCTTGTGACGATTGACTGCCACCGAGTCTGACGGTGAACAAACGGGATTACAAAAAAAAAAAAAACAACTCCGGGAGCACCGTAACACGGCGATACTCTTTGTGTGACCTGTCCTGTCCGAGCTAGCAGCGGGTCGGTTCGATACGATGAGCCAGCCTCGGCCGGACGAGTTCAAGCCTCCTCCGGAGTGCCCGGTCTTCGAGCCAAGCTGGGAAGAATTTAGAGATCCATATGCCTTTATCAATAAGATCCGTCCCATTGCCGAAAAAACTGGCATCTGCAAAGTCCGCCCGCCTCCGGTGAGTGTGATTAAAAAACGGTAAAACGTTACACGGATGCTGAATTAGTTCACCGTTCAGACGGCTGTAGATGGACCAAGCGCTTGGGATTTAAAGGGACTGTTCAACATGGCGGATATAACGTACGGCTATGTTCATTCTTTGTGCAGCTCACAGCTAGCTAGCTCTCATTTGTGATTATTTACGTCCCAGCAGCGACGTTTTTGGTCGATGTAAAGCTCGTTAGCATAAATAAAGATGTGTCAATGTATTAAAAGTGGATTGTATTCGTTGTTCACCGTGTGTCAACAAAGCCTCGATGCTCCCTTCATTGAGCCACTTAAGCTAGCTAGCTAGGCTAGCTAGGCTAGCTAACAGCTCAACAACCAACCTGTCATAATTTAGCACACGGCATTGACATATGTGGCTATGCGGAAGCTGTTCTCCTTCTGCGTAGAAGAAGATGATAACATTAACATGTATGTTAGCACTTGTTATTCCCTTCTGTCCTTTAATGTCCTCACAGCCCCGCAGTTAAGGTTCATTATGGATTATTTGTTGAGGAGCATCATGATGCAGTTGGGTCAGCCAGTGTGATCCATCCATCACTTCTCAATTAACTGCCCGTTTCTAATGAATATCTGAAGCAGTGTGTATTTATTTCATTGGTCGTGTTAAATAAATGTTCCTTTTAGTGGTTTGAGTATCACATAAATTACCCCAAGATGGGGCAGAAAGTGCATTGGGTTATTTAAATATAAAAGACCACTGTTATTGTTAAATAACAAGTTATGACTTTTGAAGTTGTGAGTCAAACCGCCATGTTACACTGCATTACAGTTGTGTTTCATGTTATTATAATTGAAGTTACTTGGAAGATGAGCTACTGTTCATGTATGAGCCTGTGTTGGTGTAGGGTGTTGTCCTCCATGTTGGCTTTGTGGTAAGCTGGGCTGGTGAGTGAGTCTTCCATCTGGCCATTTTGTGTGCCAGTGGGGGATGTTGGCTACTGACTTAAAACAAGGACTTGGGTCTCTACTTATCTGATAGGATATTGTTGTCATATATGCAAGGCTGTGTTTAGTATTGGCATGGATATTGATCCCAGTTGTGAGTTATAAACTGTAAAAGGATCACTGTGTTCTTTCAGTATCAGCAGGGCCTTGTTTTTCTTCCAAAACTTGATTCTAACATCAGTTTAAATACCTGCAGCCATGTAATTATGTGCCTCTTTTATCTGCCTAATTTAAATTTATTTAGGTCCCCATAGGTAAAGAATATGGAAATTTCCTAAATTTGGGTCCATGCTTTAAAAAACAATTGTCACAACACATCTTCAAATGAAAAAGAACGACAACAGACCTACCAATATGGGAGCGTGCCTATGTTCCCACAGCCCTATGTCCCACAAGATTTTTTTTCCAATTAAAAAAGAAATGTGGGAACAAAAGGCCTACCCTATGTTCCCTTTTTTCATAAATTTGTATTAGATTTTATCCCCCTTTCACCCAATTTGGTAGTCAATTACACCCAACCTATTATCCAGTAGCAATGGACTATAGATGGAATGTAACCCTAACATAGGGCCTAATTTTAAGAATTTTATTTTAGAAATGTGGGAACATGGGGCCTAATTTTCAGTGAAAAACAAATTCTTAGAAATGTGGGAACATAGGGCTGTGGGAACATAGGCCTGACCCCACCAATATAACTTATCAATGCAAGAATGAAAATCATAAAACGGTTTTCTACATAAATATCTAGGCTATATGTTATAATGACCTTCATGTGCCATTGTGTGTATTTTTGTTGCTGTTTAGGGTTGGCAACCTCCGTTTGCTTGTGATGTGGACAGACTTCACTTTGTTCCTCGGATCCAGAGGCTCAATGAACTGGAGGTGAGTTTTGTTAGTCAGATTATACCAGTGAGTATTTAACTACATCTGTGTTTGTGTGTCCACACTCTAAAATAGTACATTTAATTGGCATGTTTTTACCTTGTTTATGTAATTACTCAGCCTTTGCAGGCTATACTGATGATAACTAAGAAATGTAATAAAGTTTTTGCAATGTATCCATTATCTAAACTTTAAAAAAAATAATACTGAAAGTATATTTATTTATGCATTATGTAATAGTACACACTACTCTGTTCTTGGATATAAACTCTGCCTGTTCAGATTATTTTTAGCCCCTATGTTATTTTCCTCACTGATTGCCTTGGTTTTCCTTGAAAGCCTTGTCTCGGTTGATTTCCTTGAATTTAATTCATTTGTGGCCGACTGTTATCATTTCTTATTTTCTTTCCCAGGCACAGACCAGAGTCAAGCTCAACTTCTTGGACCAGATTGCCAAATTCTGGGATCTGCAGGGATGTGTCTTGAAGATTCCTCATGTGGAGAGGAAGATTTTGGATTTATATAAGCTAAATAAGGTTGATAACAGTTACATCACTGCACATATGCATATATATATATTTTCAAATGCAATTAAACAACTTGCACAACTTATGTTATTCACTGTCGTTTCAGCTGGTAGCAGATGAGGGTGGATTTGACATTGTCTGTCAGGACAGGCGATGGACCAAGATTGCAATACATATGGGTTTCACCCCTGGCAAAGCTGTCGGCTCACACCTGCGAGGACATTATGAGAAAATTCTCTATCCGTACAATCTGTTTCAGAGTGGAGCAAACCTGCTGGTGAGTTGGACCCATGCATCATTATGACAGCATATCTTGTTCCTGATGATGCTAACAAAGAGAAGCTGTCATGCATACAACAGTGTGTGGCTCATTTGTAAACGAAACCCTAATAATGCTTATCCATACCTTTTTTATTACTACCAATTATTTAATGTTACAGTCAGAGCTGAATTACAAATGTATTATGCCTAAACATTTGCGTTTCACTTTGAACAAGAAGAAACTTTTCCTATCAAAGATTTTGAGGAATATAGATTAAGACTATAAAGACAAATGGAAATTAATGCATTATTAGGATACGCATGTCATATTTATGTTATGTGGGTTATTTTAGTTAGAGATAGTTTTTTTTATTTATTTTTTTTATTGTATTTGACTTTGGAGAAGTTAACTCTGTGGTCTGACGGAGTAGGAATTTACAATCTGGTGTCATGTCCTTTTTTAATAGCTTTTGCACCCAAATATTCCATAACATGTGGCAAGAGAGCTTAGATTGGTACTCTGTGACCTCTCAGACAGGTCACTCCTAAATTGTTTAATTACCCAAGCTCTCTCTTGCCTCAGGCACCAGAGCCAGCTTCCAAACTGATGCGTTTGGAGGCTGATCCTGAACTTGAAAAGGTATGTTTGTGTCATGGTTAGAAGCCACTTGGCCTCACAATTAACAAAATGCATGTGTATGTGTGGCTGGACAGTATACTGTTTGCCCAGCTTATTGTTGTAATATTTGCAGGCATGGTATTATAAACTGTACCCTAATTAAAACAGTGATTAGCTGGTTTTACAGCAAAATGATCACCTCAAATAAGTGACCTTTGCCTCTACTAGTTAATCTACACTTAAAATGTATCTTGGAACAAATGTAAAATACAATTCTTATAGGCAGCAGTCAGCAATTATTTATCTGTTTAAATATTGTAGTAAATTCTCTTTACTTCTGGCCGTCTTAAAGAGATACTTTGCTGATAATCAACCAACTTTGAATCCTAATAATGTTGGTAGTATGTGTAAATGAACTATGTTAAACTTTCCTCCATCTTACGAGTGCCCAGATCTCCCTACTCGCAGGTCGGTTCATCACCTGGCGTTTTTCTGCTGGCTCTAGGGCTGTTAATGTATTTCTAGGACGGATGCTGAATAAACTCAGACGAAACTGTAAAACTATGCCGCTAATCAAAAGAATGATCACAAGGCTGCTCACCAAGAGCCATGATCGGAATGAGGTTTCTGCCTGCTAAAAGGGAGTTTTTCCTCGCCACTGTCGCACCAAATGTTTGCTCTTGGGGGGAATTGTTAGGTCTCTGGAAATTATAGAATGTGGTCTAGACCTACTCTATCTTTAAAGTGTCCTGAGATACCTTCTGTTATGATTTGACACTATACATAATATTAAATTGAATCAAATATAAACCAAGATTATGTTCCTGCATTGCCTATTTCTCGCTGTATGACAGGATCATGTATTACCAGCCGGCCACCATATTGATTCTATGACGCGCTTGCATTACGTCACCCATTGGTCCGGTGTGACGCAGTGCATTCTGGTAGTTGTAGGTTTTCTACCTTTTGAGCAAAACGGAATACCACATCTCCTTTTCTCTGTTTTCTCTGGCCAATTTAAAAAAAAAAAAAGTTTGTGCCATTCTACTGAATAGACAGCTCAGATTTATATAAAGGCCCTCTTTCCATTGATAAAATACTTCTTTACGTGCTTCTGTATTTAATTAAACTGCCATGTCACAGGTAGCTTCTTGAAAGTCTGATATTTGTAACCTGTACACTTTCAGCTCAAATCTGTCTTTTGTCTTCTGATTTGGCATGTTCCTCCTGAGTTTCTGTGCTCCCATTTGGGTTGACAAACTGTAACTAACCACATCCTTCTTATGGCCTCTTGTGTTCTTTGGCTGTTTAGGTTGAAAATATTTAAATACAGAATACTGTCTTTGATAGAGTATGTCCCAGTCAACCACATTCGGTAGCTGCTGATACTTCTTAGTATTTATTTCCACTGGTAAACAGAAGTGTTAATTATTATTCAAAGATATCCCTTTTCAGATGCAGGCTGTGGTACTCACACTTCCTGTCTTACACACTTAAATCTATTCTGTCTGTGTTTGCGTAGGCCTATTGAAAGCTGTATCTAGTATTCCATTCAAATCTTAGTGAATGCTGCATTTCAATATACAGGTATTTCCAGTTAGGCACACACACATCCTTCTTTAATAGAAAGTTGTGGTTTTAACTGGCATGCTATTTCCGTCAGTGTGTTCAAAAGCCAATCCAGCCAGTGGAGAGCACCAAAAGCACAGAGAGCATGGACACCAAGGAGCCCAAGCTGCAGGACCAGGCTCAGAGGCAGACTGCCCAGACGCCCGACACTGGCCCCACTGCTCGCAGAGCCAAGCGCATCAAGTGTGAGGTGGGTGCTGTTGAAGAGAGCTACAAACATCTGACTCAAACTGTCCTGAAACGAGCAGCACACACTCCATTCTTCACTATTCTCCTCATACTGTATACCCACATCACAATTTTAGTAGTGCAATGTAGTAGATGCCTGCAGTTTAACTCAACTCACTTGTTCTGTAGGCCGTTTGTGTGAAGACTGAACCAGGTGAGCCCGGCGACAACAGGCCGAACCTGAGGCGGAGGATGGGTTCTTTTGTTGCCAAGCAAGAACCAGGTCAGGCTCTGTTTATGGTTACTATTTAGTTTAACCCTCCCTAAATAACATTCATATAAGCAGTGTATAAACGTTTCATAAATGTTTATATTACACTCTTTATTACACGGCTTTGTTGAATACTCTATTCTGATTGGTCAAGTACGTCTGTTATTTCTGAATAGCAGACCGTTGCTATGGACACAGTTCTTATCATAGACTCTGGAGGATCATTTTTAGATCAAACAAATCCTTTTTAAACCAATATTTTGTGTCAAATTATTGATTTCTTTAGTACGTAGTCATGTAATAAGTGTCTGTGTTATCCCTTACGTAGTGTAGTTATAAGCAGAGATAAGTGTTGATTCATGCATTTTTCAACAACTATAACTCCTCCTGTGGGCACCCATGAGTGGAGGCTGGTGTATAAAACAATAATATAATTATGTGATAATATAAAATATGTCTTCTGTGAAGACATTACACACTGAAAAATGTCCTTAATAGCCACGTACAGCTACACTATCGTATGGTATAAACCATTTATTAAATGTTTATATGCTGCTTATAAATACTAAATGAGGGGGTTGAAGTAAAGTGTATTTACTGTAGAAGTTCTTATTAAAGTGTGACGGTGTTAGTAATATTTCCTGTTGTCTTGCAGAAAAAGAGATTCCTATTCCAGTGAAACAGGAACCAGTTGAAAGTAAAGAACCAATAATTGAAGCTGACAAATCCAAGTCACGGTACAAGAAAATCCTCCCCCCTGTTCTTCCCAGTCCAGTAAGTACAAATGTCTTTTATCTCCTCCTTTTAGATTAGATGTACCTGTATGAGATATTAAATCTTTTGATCAAAAACTAATAGGCTTGGCGGCATCATCAAAAGTCCAAGCTCAGCTTGAATCACTTAACATTAAACTTGTGCTGTCAAATTGTCTTTGTTATAGTTTATGTGAAGTTTGTTTATAGAAACCACATGAGCGTTGGCTAATGCAGCTACTAATGGCGCTATTTTTTTCAGTCGTCATGGCTCTGAAACAGATTGATAACAAACTCTTCCTTCTGTTCTCCAGGTGGATCTGGTTGTGTGTCTGGTGTGTGGCAGCGGGGGGGATGAAGAACGTCTGTTGCTGTGTGACGGCTGTGACGACAGCTACCACACCTTCTGCCTGATCCCTCCACTACCCGACATCCCCAAAGGAGACTGGAGGTGCCCCAAGTGTCTCGCTCAGGTGAGGATAAACAGCAAAGTAAGTCTGATTAACGTGATGCTAATTGACTCTTCAGTGGTGAGCTGTGCAAGTTACGTAAGTAGTCGGTCTACTCCTAATAGAAAGAAGCATTTCTTTTTTCTTTTTTTAAATGAATCCCTCAGTGGAGAAATCCTAGTTTTACTCTCTGTTGTTGTTGTTGTTGTTACGTTACACACATGGGCCCAAAATACACACAGAGGACCCATAGGCATTAATGGGGGCGGAGAGCAGTTGGGGGTTCAGCCTGGCTCAAGGGAACCTCTGCAGTGCCCAGGAGGTGAACTTCCAACTACCAGTCCACACTCCATAATTTGGTCTGTGCGAGACATGGACCTGCCATTTTCCATTTCCCAGAGCCCAGTCCCTACAGACTGAGCTAGCGCCGCCCCAAAAGGGAGTTTATATAAACATTTATAACACTGAAAAAAGAGAATATAGAAAAGGCTCCAAAACACGTTTAACATTTTTGTTCAATGTTTCGTTTTTTCTTTTTTACCCACAGGAATGCAACAAACCTCACGAGGCATTCGGCTTTGAACAAGCATACCGAGACTATTCCCTGCGTGCATTTGGGCAAATGGCTGATGCATTCAAATCCGATTACTTCAACATGCCAGTTCATGTAAGTAGAAACAGTTTCAGAATAAAGTCAGCCTCTCTTGCTGTGTGTATTTTTTAAAATTGTAATGTCTTATTCTTGTGTTCATTATAGATGGTACCCACAGAGCTGGTGGAGAAAGAGTTTTGGCGTTTGGTGGGAGCCATCGAAGAGGACGTTACCGTAGAATATGGAGCAGATATTGCCTCAAAGGAGTTTGGGAGCGGATTCCCCATTCCGAATGGAAAATTTAAAGTTTCCCCAGCTGATGAGGTAAACCCGTGAAACAAGCCACCCCAAAGCCAAAGATACTATATGTGGAATAAAAACGTGTTCAGGGTATAAGGGTCTTAAAAGCATTGACTTCAGTTTCCTCATATTAAAAAGTCTTAAATTTAAGTTTTGAATACTTTCTCTGTCTGGGGTAATAAAGTTTATGTATCCATTTGCGGGCTGTCGGGAAAAACTTTAGCAAAACCTTTATTTATCTTAAAATAATTGATCATTTCTAATTGGTTAATCCATCCATCCATTTTATGCTGCTTCTACAGGTCCAGGTCTCATTATTTAATGACGTATATCATTAGGAAGTGTTGTTATATACTACTGGGAAGTATTAAAAAAGTGATATGATAATAAATGATTTAAGGCCTACTTGTTTTTCCAACATACTTTGATCATACTTTGGCCTGTATGATTAAGAAACGGATTAATTTGCATTATATGTGGTTATTATTACCTATCTGTGGCACAGATAGCACAGCCTAATGTAAAATGAGGTGTTATGAACAGTACATTCCTGCGTCATTAAACTCTATGTCGTCTGTCTTGCAGAAATACCTTAAATGTGGCTGGAACCTCAACAATCTGGCGATGATGAACCCTTCTGTACTGACTCATGTGACAGCTGACATCTGTGGGATGACGCTGCCATGGCTTTATGTCGGCATGTGCTTCTCCTCCTTCTGCTGGCACATTGAGGATCACTGGAGCTACTCCATCAACTACCTGCACTGGTACTTAAGACTTAAGGGCTTTTCTTGATAAGAGCAAAGAGGTTATACATGGTGGCTTGTGAAGGTAAATATCAGGTCTGGACTTTATTTGATGTTTGTTATTCACTACCAGGGGGGAACCCAAAACCTGGTACGGAGCTCCTGGTTTTGCAGCAGAACAGTTGGAGGAGGTGATGAGGAAACTGGCACCGGAGCTGTTTGAGTCTCAGCCTGACCTGCTGCACCAGCTGGTCACCATCATGAACCCCAACACCCTCATGGCCCACGGAGTCCCAGTACGTATTCTTATATCTAATATCTGCAGTAATGCACAACTGTCATTTAAATGACTAAGCAGCTGCTCTTTCTAACAAGAACATAAATCCTCTGCTTTTGTCTCTGCTGTCCTTCAGATTTACAGAACAAACCAGTGCGCTGGCGAGTTTGTCATCACGTTTCCTAGAGCCTACCACAGTGGCTTCAATCAGGGCTTCAACTTCGCTGAGGCGGTCAACTTCTGCACTGTAGACTGGGTATGTATCACTTTATACCTTGTGATAGATGGGGAATGATTTTACAACCGTATTACACATACAAAAGTGTCAGAAGGTGTTACAAATGCATTTTTTCCATTAAATGTTTGGCCTGTAAAATGTCCGTTTGCAGACCCCATAGAGAATTTTCAAGCATCCTGTTTTGTCTGACAGACACGGAAGAAAACCAGAAAATATTCACATTTGAGAAACTGAAACCAGTGAAACTTTGCCATTTTTGTTAGGATTATTATTATTATTATTATTATATATATTTTTTTTAAGGAAGAATCGATTATTAAAATTGTAGCAGATTCAATTTCTTTAAATTTCATGTGACTTAGGCATTCAACACAACATGAATGAACTGTCTTTACAACCCATTTCTTTCTTCTCTCTATCACCAGATGCCTCTTGGCCGGCAGTGTGTTGACCACTATCGTATGCTGCACCGGTACAATGTGTTCTCCCATGATGAGATGGTGTGCAACATGGCCACGAAAGCCGACACGCTCGATGTGGTCTTGGCATCAGCTGTCCACAAGGACATGGTCGCGATGATCCGAGGAGAGCAGACACAAAGAGAGAAAGTTAAGAAAATGGTAGGATAGTCTTCTTCTTTTTTTTTTTTTTTTTTATAAATATCAACACACCCAGGGTGCGGGCGCCAGGATAGCTCAGTTGGTAGAGCGGGTGCCGCCGGGGTTTGACTCCGACCTGCAGCCTTTTGCTGCATGTCATTCCCCCTCTCTCTCCCCTTTCATGTCTTCAGTTGTCCTATCAAATAAAGACCTAAAAATGGCCAAAAAATAATCTTGAAAAAACATTTCACCCAGGGTGCATTTCTTTTTCTTTTTTTTTCGGGGGGGGAGGGGGATGCATGCGATTTTCCCCCATTCTGGTCTATATATCTCTGCCTCTGCTGAATTCTTTTTATCCCCAGTGGGGACAAAATGTATCTCCCCCCCTCCCCCCTCCAAAGTGAGCAGTGCTACTTCACCAATAGCCTATTCTCAAAGTATTTTAAACAAAGTAAAGCGCTGTAACGTGAACCGATGCGATAGAATGATAAAACCCGAGCAGCAGTTGCTAGATGGGTTTAGCAGCTACGGAGCACCGTGACGCCGGCTACAGAGTCGTATCAGCGGCAGTTGGTAGTTGTGTTTAGCCGCCCATAGGTGACTGTGATCCGGTTACAGGCACCGCAAGATGTTGCTCCTTTCAGGGGCCATAGTAGTTGAATTTAGCCAAGAAAAAGTGAGGCAACGAAAGTAAAGTGTAGTTGCCAAAACGACTAGTTAAGTTTAGGAAAAAGATTGTGGTTTGAATTTAAACATGTGGTTTGAATTAAGTCTTGTGTTTTTGCCAGGAAGTGAACACCGCTCCCCGGCTCGAAAGCCCTGTTTTATGTCGACACCACATTGTGCTATTTTATTTAGATAATTTCCATTGAGTATTGAAGTTCATAAATAAGTGTTTCGGCATTCCTGGTGGAGTGGCCCTATCCACGGTATTGGAAGGGGGATTTAATTCTTGCATGTTTTGTTTTGTTGTGCATGATCAAAAAAACATCCCTCCGCCCTGAATACACCATTATACTGTGTCTTGTGTAGATTGTCTGTAGATTGTTTCTTCATTATCTGATACTCTGTTAAAGACGGGATGGGAACACAACTACATTTCTGCAGATTTAAGTTTCTTCTCGGTGTGTAAAAACCTATAATAGTGTGTCACTTTTACTGTGTACATTTTATTAATAGCTAGCAATGCAAGGTTCCAGTGTTCCAACAGTTGCATGTTAAATACAGTGTTAGCAAGCAAATTAGCCTTTGACACTTTTGTTGTTGTCTCACACCTTCAGGGGGTGTTTCATCAGAAGGAGGCAAAATACGATCACCTCCAGGATGACGAGCGGCAGTGTGCCAGGTGCAGGACCACCTGCTACCTGTCTGCCGTCACCTGTTCCTGCAGCCCCGGAGTACTGGTGTGTCTGCACCACATCCACGACCTGTGCTCCTGCCCCGCCACCAACTACACACTGAAGTTAGTCCCTCTGGAGCTGATGCTGCAGCAGTTAACATGCTTTTTACACCGAGATCAGAGTTACCTGAAGATTTGTGTGTCTTACTATTACCTGTACCTCATTAATTCTGTTTTCTGTTTTCTCCTGCAGTTACAGATACACACTGGATGAGCTGTTCCCCATGATGATTGCTGTGAAGCAGCGGGCTGAACTGTATGATGAATGGGCCTCCCTCGTGACAGAGACTCTCGAGGCTAAACTGGAAAAGAAGAAAGGTAAGCAGCAAGAGCAAATGAGAACACAAAGTCTTAAAGGACCACACCAGTGATTTTGTGAAGCAGCAGCATATGTGTAGATTATAATAGGACTGATAGAAAGCCTCAACTGTACGTAGCCTACAAGTCAAAGGGTAACTGGATCTGTTTCTGTACAGAAATCTGAGTTAGTGTTGTAATTTGGTGATGAGATTTTGAATATGATGTTTAAATGTAAATAATTCATCAAGCCAAACACCTAGATACAGTCATACGTGTAGGTTTGTCCACTGCATCGCTGCCTCGCTACCTCGCTGTCTCGCTCTAACTCAACAATTCTAAAATGTCCCAGTCATGGCAGCAACAACACTTGTTGTAGATTGCATAATTTGCCATCTGTTGGTTGCAGAGGCAGGTGTTATGCTTGATCCAATGATCCCTGTCTCCCTCTGCTCGCCTCAGCACCATTTCCTCCACAGAATGCTCAAACTGATTCAGTACAACAGTCTTTCTGTAGAAATTGTAATCCTCTTCTCATCGGAGGTTCTAATGATGATATTCACTGTCTGACATTTTCATGTCAAAGCATCACAACTTTGATATGTTAAAGTCATTGCCGGTCATCCAGTCCTGATGATCTAATGATCTGAGTTCAACATACGGGAATGGTGCGTTCATGTGCCATAGTGTAGCTAAAACTGTTTTCCACTTAAACTTACAAGTCCTAAAGTCAGCAAAATCATTTTCATAGACCGTTTAATACAACTATCTGTCAAATTCATGACAAGATTTTACAACTTTCATGTCTGATTATTTGTGTTCCGAACATCATAGCTGATGAATGCAATGCTGTGTGGCAGCTGAATGCCGAACTTCTGTGAATGCACCACCAGGAAAGATTCACAGATCACTACGCTAATTTAACACTAAAACAACTCAAAAATTAAATAAGTTTGACATAAACCAGTGCAGACTAGTGTTTCATAATAATGCGTTGTTGGCCAGAAATGATGAAAAAAGAAGTCAAGGCGACGTGTGTTATTTAGGGCGACAGGTGTTGTGTGTTATTTGTTATGTTATGAAAGTGAATGTTGCCATATATGTCACAATGTGATGAACCAGGTGTTCTCTCCTCAGGCCTGCCAGTCTTTCGCTCCCTTCTTGCCCAATCAGAGTCCAAGCTGTTCCCTGACAACGACCTGCTGCGTCGGCTACGTCTGGTCACACAAGATGCAGAGAAGTGCTCCTCGGTGGCACAGCAGCTATTGAATGGCAAGAGGCAGACCAGGTAACGTTAATACACTCTACTACATCAGATTTATAGATTAGCTGTCTTCACATTTATCCACGTTTCCTCAAGCTGGGAAGTGGTATTAGTGCCTTAATGGGGTTCATTTCTTTAATTGATTGGACGCTCTCTCTCTCAGGTATCGGTGTGGTAGTGGGAAATCATGCAGCCAGCTGACTGTGGAGGAGCTGAGTTCATTTGTGAGGCAGCTGTACAACCTCTCCTGCAGTCTTCCTCAAGCCCCCATGTTGAAGGTAGGCTGCCGAGGACAAATGCATCCCTGTGATTTTACCACAGAAAAATAACATTAATTTAAATTCAAGTTGGGCAGACACCGTGTGCATTAATTATTCTTGTACATTGTGTTAACTCACCCTACACATTTCAATCTGCACGAACCTGCGACTTTTATGCTCCCACTGTATGGATCAACTGACCGGCCACAACGTGGCTGCTCACACTGAATGTTGGCAAGGAATGGGGGAATGTCGAACCAAAAATGCCGTAACTTTGGAAGGGATTCACTTGATTTCACCAAGTCAGACTGCTGTAGCCTTATATTATCTTAAGATAAACTTCCGAAAAAGGAACAAGGACTGTGGATTTTTTCCCCATAACTTACATTGTAAACACATCAGGAATGGATCTATTAATGAGCTGCATGAACAGGAGGAATGATTTGATGTTCATATGTGCACCTGACTATTGTTTTGTAAACCTATCCTTTAATCCGTACAGTGTCTGCCTGGCTTTAGACAACTACATAGTTTGATCTGCGAGACAATTAATGTGACTCTTGAAAACAAGTATGCAAACGCATTGATTTTGACTTCCTGTATGTTTGATTTGATGTCCTTGTTTAGGAACTCTTGAATCGCATCGAGGACTTCCAGCAGCACAGTGAGAAGGTCCTGACAGACGAAGTTCCCAGCGTCGCTGAGATCCAGAGCCTGTTAGACGTCAGCTTTGACTTTGACGTGGAGCTGCCTGAGCTGCCCCGCCTGAGAGTGAGGCTGGAGCAGGCCCGCTGGCTGGAGGGGGTGCAGCAGGCCAGCGCTCAGCCTGCCACTCTGACTCTGGAGACCATGAGGAGGCTCATCGACCAGGGAGTCGGCCTGGCACCTCATCCGTCTGTGGAGAAAGCCATGGCACGCCTGCAGGAGCTGCTCACTGTGTCCGAGCATTGGGAGGACAAGGCCAGCAATCTCCTTAAAGCCAGGTGAGGGCAGCACAGAACACATCCATGAACATGTTAGCATCTAAGCCACAGGGTGGGGAAAAAAAACATCCAAAACATCACCAAGAAGACTTTGGGATAGCTTGTCATGCTCTGTTAATACCTGTAACTTTCTGCCCAGGTATTTGCACTGATTGTACGTGAACAATGTAATATTACATCAGTGCTCCTGATTTTGCTTCATTTTAATTACAGCTAGTGCAAAATGCTGCCGCTAGAATATTCAACAAGACCAACAAAAAGTGAGCATCACATTTAGTTCTGCCCTCATTCCATTGGTACTCAGTGCTGTTCAGTATTAACTGTCACAAGTGCTTTTCAAAGGCTTTAATGGCATGGCTGTCAGGAATGTGCATCTTTTTCCTCTCCATTATCAGCAAAACTAATTTTTAGTCCGGGCTTAAATTTCTACATTTTTCAAAGGTGTTATGTTCCCTCACCGTGCTTAATTTACTGCAGCTTTGAATTTTGGGTTTCACATTATTAAAAGTATTGCTTATAATTATACTTTCTAGTGTTTTGCCTAAGATGTTTGACACTTCTCATGACTTCATTTATATTCCATCTAGAGAGTCTTGGTTTTAAAAGTCCTGTCAAAACTGTGCGTACAGGGTATTCTGAACATTTTGAAAGTGCTGGTTGGAAAAATAATTTCAGAAAGCTTCTTGTGAATATGTTGGAAGAAAATGCCATGACAGTTCTTGTTATAGTGAGTTATTAGCTTGGAGGTGATGCAAGTCTTTTACCTACAGTATGTCATTTGTGTTTTACTGCCTATCAGACCACCACACTCCATAGAGACCCTTAGTGCTGCTGCTGAGAAGGCGTCTGGCATCCCTGCTTACCTCTCAAACTGTCTCCTCCTGAAAGACACCATCAGAAAAGCCCGAGAGTGGCTCCAAGAAGCTGAGGAGCTTCAGGTTAGGACATGTCATGACTTTGTGGAGGGGGTAGTCAATTGATATAATTCTCTGTGTGGTTTGAGTATTATTGAAACACAATAACCTTATTATTATTATATTTTTTTTTTTTTCAGGCCAGTGGTTGCACACCAATGATTGACCGCCTCTCTGACATGGTGCTACGAGGACAAGCCATTCAAGTCCACCTGGAGCCTCTAGACAGGCTGGAGTCTTTAATGATAGAAGTGCAAGAGTGGAAAGAATCTGCTGCTACAACTTTCCTTCAGAGAGACTCAACCCTTACCTTACTGGAGGTAAAATAATAATAAGCCCATCATCTCACTTACTCCTCATGTCCACTTGACCCAATTTCGTTACGTCTCCTATTTTTTTTTCATCCCCCCGAAATGTTCTTCAGCTGCCATATTTCTAATGTCGTTTTATTGAATACACATTTGCAGCTAATTTAGATCTAGTAACAGATGTTTCATGGCTGTAATTTCAAAAGACAACTTAACTTTCTTAGTGATTACTCCTTTTAAATGTCAGCCTAGCCAATCAGCAGCACCTTGAGAATGACTGATTAACACGTAGTATTTATTAGCCAGAATTAAATCTCTGTTTCTTCCTTTGTCAACAACAGAAACAGAATATGTATGTAAATATGTAAAAGAGAGCAACTAAGGTCCTGACCAGACAGCGCTTTTTGTAGGTTGCAATACTTGAGGCACACTGCAGCCTACTACAGCCTTTTAAATAAATGGTAGCTTGCTACGTAATTTTTTATATTTTTTGAATTACTGCTAGGGAACCACCATCACCACCACAGAAGACCTGCCTCTAACTTAATCCAAATAGACAATGGGGAAAAAACACAAATGACGTTGGCCTTTTCTCCTCTTGAGGCGTTGAGGGCGCTCCTGCAAAAACTCGCAGCACTCGGCAACGCAAAGGCAGCGAGCAAAAAGCTTTTAAAAACAATTACCGAAAGCTGCCCCAGGCTGCTAAGAAGCACTCTGTCTGCTCAGGGCCCAAGTCATGAGTCCAGCAGTATCAAAACAAAGTATTTATCATCACAGAGAGCAGGAGAGGACATAATGGAGGTTAAATACACTGTCAGCCTCCTTCACTCTCTCACTTTTGTCCTTCTTTCTCTCCCTCTCTCACTAACTTTTGCTGTATATGCATTTAGACAAAGTCAGTAACAAATTAAAGGTATCATTAATTATTCATTTTAAGTCCTATTGCCATTAAATACAGGCATTCATATACATTTAAAAAGTGAATTTCACGCTTCAGAGATGTGAGCTGCTCCGGAGCAGAAAAAAAAAAGAGCAAAACCTGACAGTTATTTTGTTCATCACAGGTCCTGTGTCCAAGATGTGAAGTTGAAAATGTAGGTTCTCCAAAAAGGAAGGCCAAGAAAGGGAAAGAATCGCTGAAAAGTAACAAAAAGAAAACCCCAAGGCTCAACACTCTCAGTGATGTGGAAAAAGCTCTTTCAGAGACCAGGGATTCTACCTCTGCAGTAAGTGTCGTTTCCCTGCTAAGAGAAATCTATGAGAGACCGCGGTAGTCGATGGGATCAATGAACTCTTACTATCAGGAGATGTTCTCACTCGGTCTGTATTTTCTTCACCAGATGGCAACTCTGGAGGAGCTGCGGTCGAGGGAGATGGAGGCTTTCTCTAATCTCAGGGCAGCAAATGAGTCAAAGCTCCTTCCCACGGCAGACTGCATGGACCTGAAGGTGTGTGTCTGTCAGAAGGCGCCCATGGGTGCGATGTTACAGTGTGAACTCTGCAGGGATGCTTTCCACAGCGTGTGTGTCCGAGACCCGTCGGACTCCTACGAAACACAGCCATGGCTCTGTCCGCAGTGCCAGCGATCAGAAAAGCCCCCTTTGAACAAAGTGGTCTCTCTGCTCTCATCTCTGCGGCGCATTGGGGTGCGCCTGCCAGAGGGCGATGCGCTGCACTATCTGGTCGAGAGGACAGTTAATTGGCAGCACCGAGCACAGGAGTCTTGTAACTTCCCAGAACTGGAAGAGAGACCAGGAACCCCTCCCACCTTAACTCGCTGGGCATCAGGCAGCCATGACGCTCACGACAACACTCAGGTCGCTCTTCGTCTCCTTGTAACACTTTTTGTCGCAGTTAATTGAAAAAGAATCACGTGCAAATGTTAAGGCTTTCATGTTTCTGATACAGGCTCCTTGTTTGACTCCCGAGTGGAATAGGACAAGCCATGCTCAGACAGTCTTCTACACCGAGCAGAGATGCATCCCGCTGCAGGGTCAGTGCCTTCTTATTATAAACTGCAGAGTCATGGTTCAATAAAGATGATTATTGTTTATGTGCTGGGTGTTTATCTGTGTGACAGGCCTGAGTCAGGATCTGGAGGAGCTGATGGTGGAGGGACTCCTGCTGCAGGTGTGTCTGCCAGAGGTCCAGAGCCTCTTTCACGTTTTATTGGACAGAGCCAGCAGCCAGCACACAAACCGATGCATGTCGCCACCACAGGACGAGTCCACAGACTGTGACAAAAACATGCAGTTTAACTCTCAGGGAAATAATCTGCCGATTAACCAGGTACAAACTCTTGCCACCAAATTAATTGATTAAAGCTTAAATTAAAACCCGCACCAACATCGGTTTCAATTTTTTATTTTCAGGATGGTGTCACTGGTGTGCGGGAAACTACAATTGGCTCAGAAAAGAAAGCAAAGCGGCATCTGGAGAGGGAAGGATTAGATGCAGAGCGCAGGGTGGACAAAAAGGACAAAAAGCACTCTCACAAAAGGCAGAAGATGAATAAAAAGAGGCCGGCCTCGACCTCGTCCTCTCCCCGCTCTGATTTCTCCCAGTCGGACTCTGATGAGGAAATGGCCGTGTGTCCGGCAGAGAGGTGTCAGCTGCCAGAGGGAGATGAGGTGAGAAAAACTTCTGTCCGCTCACAATAAAACCTTTTCCATTATGTCAATATAGAACTTGCATAATAAGTATCATGTAACAAAAACAATTGAGTTAGGCATCAGAGAAAGACTCTATCACCGTCAAGCATCTTAATCACATGTAAACGCACCATAACAGAAAAGATGGCAGGTGAAGGAAATCCTAGGTTCAATTCCTCCGAACATCCTAAAAAACAATGCTGGTGACCGAGGAGGTGGTGGTTTGCACAACAGTAGTTCTTAAAGACAAAATGTCAGGATCGCAATGATGTTTCAAGAGCAGCATCTGAGGACCAACTGAACCATGCTTAGTATAAAATTGCCTCTGTGTTTCCCCGGACAGTGTTCGCTTGTTGATAGTAACAAGAAGAGGGGATTTTTTCATAAATTTGGAAGACATCCACCTGATTTGTTAAACAGTGACTGGTGAAGCCTCATATCAGCTTCAGCTTAATTTAAGAATATATTTTTGCACAGAGGACTGTGGATTTTGTCCCTCATATCTTCCACTTGAAGCACGATAGGAAAATATTTATAATGGCCAGTATGACACAAGACTACTTGTATGTGAAAGGTGTCGCTCATACTAAAGAACCCACAGAGAATTTGCCCCCAACTGTGCACTTCCCCTCAGCTATGGGGAGCATTTCAGTGTGTGTTGGCTCATTGTTTCTGTCTCTGTAACTTTACTATTTTAGACTCTTTTTCAGCCGCATCAGGCAGCTGTTTTCATTGAAAAAGCTCTAATAACACACTATACACTACCTGGCAGCACCAAACAGCAGACAGATGCAGTTAGAGAATAGCTGGTAAACAGAGTGTTACATTTAGCAGCTAAAGAGTCAGATATTTCCGTCAGGAGTTGATAAAGACCAAAAACAAAGTTAAAAGTGAGTGAATATCTGATTTACATTCATCAGGTGAACACAAACACGACTCCAAATTAATAATAACGTTGCTCCAGTAACTGCTGGAAGTGTAAATTAGCAACGGTTTGCCGACAAGTTCCCCAATTTAAAAGTGGTAATATGTCAGTGTACTGTTTGCAGCCAGGTGGACAAACAATCCGTTAATGCAGGTTTAATGTTGAATCATTTTCCATCTTGGTTAAAACAACGTGTGTGTGTGTGTGTGTGTTGTGTGTTGTGTGTTGTGTGTTGTGTGTTGTGTGGTGTGTGGTGTGTGGTGTGTGTTGTGTGTGTTGTGTGTTGTGTGTTGTGTGTTGTGTGTTGTGTGTGGTGTGTGTTGTGTGTGTTGTGTGTGTGTTCTGCTGCAGGTGGATTGGGTCCAGTGTGATGGCAGCTGTAACCAATGGTTCCACCAAGTCTGCGTCGGCGTTACGGCCGAGATGGCAGAGAAGGAGGACTACATTTGTGTCAGGTGTACGCTGAACGATGGACAAGTGAGGAAATGAAGAGAAAGTACAGATTTTTCTGATGGATGGCTGAAGAGGTCTCTCCGTCATCAGTCCATCGAGCCACCAGTCTGGATGTGTCATTGATCCTGCCCCCCCCTCCTCTTCGTCATGTCTGTCCGACCCTTTTGTAACAACGGTGCTATCTCCTCTTTGACTTGTTGTCTGGAACTATAATGTTTAGTTATTTTTTTGTATTTTTACATATATATATATATTATATTATATATATATATTTCTTTCTTCTTATGAACTGTTTGTGGTTGTCAAAATGAAAAAAAAAAAAGTGTGCTGCATGGGTTTCCATTACATCGGTGCAAAAGGAGTCTCACAACAGTAAAGAGGGTTAATCAAGGGTTAATATTATCTTCTCTGGAACCTTGCATGTTAAACCAGAGTTAAGGGGACCGAAGTCACGGTTTTCACCCCCACCCCCCCCCCCCACCCTAAAAAAAACCATTCTTTTATTGAAATCCAGTGCTTAGTACATGCATCTTCATATAATTATTCCCACTTTTTCTGGAGAATAGGTTTATTTATGTGAGCAATAATTTTTGTCTGAATCGACTTCAATGGCTTGATCTCCGCTGAGTTGTGTTGGTGCTTTAGCGATGGTGTGATGTACAGAGCGCAGATGGATTGATTACATCTGTGGAGTGGCGACGTAGCTCTGCTGACATGTTCCCACCACAGCGTGTAACCCAGCATAGGATACTATGTGGAGGACTGGGGGGGGTGGGGGAAGATAGCGGAAGATGTTACAAGTTTATATTGTGGAATAAAGCCCTTTTGTTCTATGGAGAAGTCTCGTCACTTCACTTGAACATATGGAAGAAAGAAACCACTAGATGTCCTCGTAAACATGATTCATAAGGGAATGTATTGTTCTTTGTGTATTGTACATTTACACCAATTATTTTTAGTGTCTTTGTTGGTAACCAAGTGTTGAAAATACACAAATAAAAATGCATTGGCTGTGAGCTTAAAGGGAAGGGATTATTTCCATGCAAAGACTTAAGCTCATTCTTTCAGGTGGGCAATATCTATCAGAATGGCCTACCTTCTCTATAAATGTAGTTTTAAGTAGGATACCTCATTCTGTCAGGTAGGAAATATATATCAGAATGTTCTACCTCTTCTATAAATGTCGTTTGAAGTAGTGTAGCTCATTCTGTCAGGTGGGCAATATCTATCAGGATGGCCTACCTCCTCCTATGTAGTTAAAAGTAGGGTGTCAACAGATGACAGTATACAGTGACAAATGTAATGGCAATGACATTAAAACAGTCAGCTATTTAACAAAACAAGTTTGAGGCTTGAAGTTCAGTGTGATGGAAAATCCTCCTCAGGATTCACAATAATTAATTTCTTCAAAGGCGTCTTCTGCTTGACTCATACACTTTATTTTTCCACTCTGACTTCAAATTAGATTCAAAATCATTCTATATTTTAACTTAAGCTCAGCATGTTTTATGACTTGTTTTTTATGACTTCAGGCAGTCTGAATGCCCCACATTGAGCGGTAAACCATCGTCCTGCTCTTTAAAATTGAACGCGAAGAGGAAGCTAATGACAGCAGGAGGAGATCCATTAGTGTGTGACCATAAAGCAACTATAGATGTTAAAAATGCATCCCATGAACTGGATCCTTCGGGCCGCCAGTTATCGAGCAGCAGTGAACGCTGTTGAGTGCTGAAGAGCTGCACAATAAAATTGTCAGCTGTAGTCAAAGTGATTTTAGAAGAATCAGTCTATAAGTAATGCTTTATCAGGTAAAAATCTGATTTGGCGGCTACAGTATTAAGACAAACAGATCAGATGCAACTTTACAGTGAGGTCTTAGTTTTTCTTGTTACAGAAGAATGTTAGGATCTCATAACACTAAGACAAACATTGAGCAACTCCAGCCGGACCTAAAAACACTCTGAGCAAAGAAAGTGACGTGTCTACGAGATTAAAATAAGTCACATACAGACTTACAACAGATGAAGGTTTTTCCCTTTTCATCAAAACAGCCACCGAACATAAACAATGACATGAGCAGCATGTAATGATGATGATTTCAGAGCACAGCAATGATTATTCAAGTATTGTTTCATGGTAATTGAGATGAAGCTGCGAACCCAGTGTTGCAATTAGACAAAAATAGTGCACACATTTTCTTTGCTCGTCAAACAGCAGCTGAGTGAAGCTCAGGGAATGAAACAGCTCATAAAGACAAATGAAATTCCTTTACAGGAAGCTGCTGCCAATAGAGCATTTTAAGAACTGGATATACAAGGACTATCCCCCAGTCTTGTACTGTATATTTCCTCCAGTAAACTGTATCACTGCAGCAGCTTGTCTTCAGTGCATTGACTGTCACAATATATCCACCGTCCATTTCACTTTCCAACAGTTAAACAGATAAACGTGAGTATGTCTTTGTTGCACGCCTATATGAACGTTAATTTATCTTTATGGTTTGATACTTTTGATAGTTTGAAAGCCTTTTACACTATTAGCTCTTGAGCTACCTCTCACTAAAATGGAGGTCTTAACAAGTCAAAATGCCTGCTGTGATGTTTCAGATAGAGTAAGCAACATTTCTCCTCTAAACGTCTCAGATGGTTTTATTGAAATAACTCTTTGAGGCCCAAAAACTTAAAAAAAAAAAATCAAAAGAGCAAATATTAGAGAAAAGTCAAAGAAAATCAAAATACAAATTTGTGTAGCCAAATCCAGCTTCAGGTTTTGATTGTAGTACTCTTCCTTGTAATGGAGTACTTTTACATAATTGTTTTGGTACTTTTACTTAAGTAAAGGATCTGAATACTTTTACCATTACTGATAGGAACCCCGACAACAACTCTAGTGAATGTGCTGACATCATATGTTGATGTGTGCTTGTAGATTTATAGTTTTTAGTGTGATAGAGACCAATGGTATTGCATGTAAATGAATGTTTTGAGCGTCTGGTGACTGTTCTGTGTGCACTAGACCTAGACCAGATACTGCAGATGTAAAATAGCCAAAAGTTAAATCTGGCATAAATCACATCTTCTCATTTTGAGATTAATGTTTTTATGCATGGTCCTAGTGGAAAAAAAAGGAAACAGGCCAAGTGAATCCCATAAGACTTTGGTGTTGTTGCCTTAAATGCTCCACACGAAACCTATGCTGAAATGTGCAAGATGTCAACAAGGAAAAGAGACAAGAAGCATGAATGAGACACCTGCTCTCTCAATAACTGGCCCTCACTTTGACCCAGGTTACATAAAAGGCTAAAGGTGGACAATCTGCTTCTCCAACATCACACCTGTCCTTACAGACATCTCTTGTTCCCATTTTGCCATATAAAGTTGGCAAACATCATAGATGTGGAGGGAGAGTCTATCAGTTGTTGGAGTTCATTCAAACAGCATAATAAAACCTTAGATCAGATAAAACTGATATTATTTCATCATGTGATACATATTGAGAAGTAGGAGGCTATAACATGACATTAATACACATGACTTGGACGGATTTTCATGATTACACAGTATGAATATCAATGAATGAATTTAAACTCAATCTGACATATCCTGTTACTGATTTGTGTGTAATTGGTCAACTCTACGAGCAGGAAGTGAGTACAGCTGTAAGGATATTAAACTTTTTAGAGCCAAAGCCGCATATCACCGTTACTTCTGTTGATGTGTCTTTTATTTTACAGGTTTGGCCTGAACCGCGGTCACCAGTGTTACACTGACCTGACAGATGAGAACAAACAGACGTGTGTCTGTCTCTTTTTAAGGTAATCTGTAGTCGGTGAGGTCCATGGACAACATGTTAGTGTCCATAGCGTCTGTTTGTAGGACGACTTCATCACACATCACTGAAACAGATGCTGTATTCTACTTCCTTTACTAACAATTATATTTTAAGGCTGCCATTTATAACTTCCACATCTAGAGTTTATGATGATGACTGTGGTAAAAGCGCTTTAATTTGTTTGTTTTCAACAAGGGCTGGAACCTCTTGGTAGAGTAACATGGCAACACTGTCCCCAGTATACGATATTTGCAGTCATAAGTCATCTGATGATGCACAGCCTCTTGTCTGTCACAAACTCCATATTTAGCCAGTGTAATGAAGAAGATATGAAGGGAGAGTAACTCATCTAATCCATTAAGTCACTGGGCTGTGACCAGCTCTCTCATGTGGGCTTTTGTCATGCCAGCAGCCACAGAGACAAAACAGACACACAACGACACAACGAAATATGTAAATATTAAGAGAATGATCAACTGAAGGAAATATTTAGATACAACCAATAGTGACACACCTACATACATCCAATGTGTCTCAGGGACAAAAGCAATGTCATCTCATCAACCAAGTGAAGTGCAAACTCCACTCAGCTAATATTAAAAGTTTAGTGTACTGAGAATATACCATCAATAAGAGTCGACAGCCATGCTAAGAGCTCTGTGAGGCTGTGAGCTTCGATGCTTTGAGCTAAATGCTAATGTGCTAACAAGCTCAGAATGACAATGCTAACATGCTGATGTTAAGCAAGTATAATGTTTATCACCATCTTAGTATGTTAGCATGCTAACATTTGTTATTAATTAGCACTAAACACAAAGTAGAGCTGAGGCTGATGGGAATGTCATTGGTTTTGCAGGTATTTACTCTTAATTCATTAAAGGATGGACAAACAATTGACTTAAATTGACTTGATGATAATGATGAAAAGTTAAGGGATCAAGTTATTACGATTCATCCTGAGGCGAAAAGAGAATGTCTGAAATTGAGTTTCATGGCTTTCCATCCAGAGATACACGTGTTTCACCAGACAAATTAAAACTTTGACCTGCTGGTGGCACTAGAGAAAAAGTCAGGGGATAACCAAAATCAGTAGGATTCATCCTATGAAGACTGAACGTTAATCCATTCCATAGTTTTAAAGATATTATAGTCTGACAAGACAGACTGAATTGGCTAAAAAAAACAACATTGGTGGTTAGTTTCATCAATAAACTGACTGTTAGCAACTGCAATTTAACTGTACAGTTAACAGTTCCTGAATGCTCAATATGGAAAAGGAGACTGACTTTTCTGGGGTGTCTAAACTCCCTGCATCTCCAACCACGAGGGCCCTGAAATAACTGAATTACAGATATATATTATTAATTCTTCAGTGAGTCTGTGGTGTGTACGCTTGAAAGGCAATATAAAAGGTGACTCAACTCTCCCTCTGCATTCTGTTGCTTATCAGACGCTGTGATCACCAAAACCAAAACTGGCCTCCAGTGACCACAGCTGCAGCCAGATTATTACAGCACCTGTATGTCCGCTGATGACTGGCAGGCACTCCAAACACCCCCCCAAAAAATAAACCTAAGATCAGATGGTAAGATTGATAGATGTCAGAAAAGCAACGTTGTAGTTTGGTTGTGTTATAGAAAATCCCGTCTCGCTGAAAATCTAAAATGCCAACAGTGAAAAAACACAAGAACTTGAATGCCTTTTTGAGTCACATGGGGTTCATCAAAGCTCTTATTATTAGATTCAACTTCAAACTTCACCTCAATAATCACCTGCCAAACATCAGCTCTCAGTGCAGCTGTGCTACTTTTCATAATCAATGCCCTTTCTCTGCTGTGTATTTTCTTCAGGGAGTGTTTGAGAATCAAATGTAATTTTTTAGATGTTATTGAGAGGTTCCAGCTTCCTGAACAAGAATACAAACAAATGCAAATCCTCAATGTCATTGTCTGCAATGTTAACTGTGAAAATGTTACATCTTTAGATCTTTAAACTGAAAATGCACTTTATATAAGACAAAATAGGTTTCTCCCCCACTGAATATGTTTTGTTTTTTTGCTTCTTCCAACACCGGTAGTGCAATCAAAGGCAATGCATCATATTTTATAAACTAATGTATGTTTTGTATGTAAAATCTTAACTTGTAAAGTAACTAGTAACTAATAGCTGACCAATAAATGTGTTGACACACTTCAGTCATCTTTTGAATGGGACAATATAAAACATGCTATATTCTTCCTGTAGTGAAATAACTTTAAGATGAGAATAAAACTAGGCCTACTCTGTGTTTGAACCATACACTGTATAAAATAGGTTCGAACCTGAAGAGGTTTAAATTGTACCTTAACCTGAATAGCTGTGATTGGCTGATCCTGATCCAATCATTAGCTACTGCTGCTCCGACCCTTCCGTACATTCACACAGTGTGATTTATCGCACACATAGCGGAACACGGTAAGTGTCTTGTGAAGCTTTGCTCGTGTGTAAAACAAATTTAGGCTAATTCTCCAGCTTGTGACTTTATCAGTTTAATGATTAGTCCTTAAACATTGTATTTGTCTCGGACGTGACACTAAAATGACTTCTGGCTCCACTGTAGCGAAATAATTCTTGTGAGTTAGGTAGCTTTAGCTAGATGACTGGATTGAGAAGCTAACGTCAGCTAATGACTAACTAACGAGTTGTCGCTACAAACATGGTTTGTGGTTCAAGTAGTTTAATGTCCGATTGTATCTCAGTCGCTTTCAGATATGTAGTTTATCCACATGTTAATGGAAACTCTCAATGCCTTCTCAAAACTCAAACGTTAGCTAGATTAAATATAAACGAGATTTGAGAGTTCAGTTTAATGCTAACTGGCTAGCTAACTTATTTAGCTAACGGTGTTAGCTAGCTAAACAGTTTAATTAAACAGGTAACGTTAGCACAATCGGCTAGGTTCCTAGCCGTGATATAATAACCATATACAACTGCTATGACATCCCATTAACTAACATTAAACTGTGAGTTTAAATTAGTTTTCTTTGCCATGCCAACGTTAGTTAACAGTGTTTGTGCAGCACAGCTCGCCGTGTCTTTTTTTTTTTTGTAGCATTTACCAAATGTTGCTAGCCGGATGCTAACATTTGAGTAGTTGTAATCAAGCTACTTTTTTGGTAACAAACTTATCGTTAAATTCACATTTTAGGAATGTTGAGCCATTACTACTGCCGACTTTGACTGATCATTTTAAACGGTGTTACGGTCCCCAGTCTAGCTAGTGCATTGGCAAACTAATAGCCACACCCTTCCTTTCGAAACCAACTAAATTGTCACCAAAATAAGTTCATATTTGTTTTAATTTTTCAAATGCCAACATGGTACTACTCGTTTAACATAAGTCGTAGTTTTTCAAAATAGACTTTTGTAAACGTCTTATTTAAATCAGAAGTGTGTTTGTGCTCTTATGCTGAATTAAAATCCATTTGCTCCCTTCTGGCTCTTGACACACAAGATTGAATTGAACTGAAGAGTAGTTTGAGTAGCCCAGTCAGCTATTATTTTAAGCCTTATGATGAATGTTTTAGGCAAACGTACTGTGGGTTTGTGGATCAGCAACAGG